>NW_010560995.1:19337-49421 GCF_000687285.1 Phaethon lepturus | reverse complement strand
CCACGGCCGCCTGGGCAAGGGCTGCGGAAAGGCGATGCTGCAAAAAGTAGTCGTAAACCTTCGACGCTCTCTCTGACTCGGGAAATCCCTGAGCTGCAAACTCTCATTACAGGATAAGGAGATGTTTTTTGCCCAAATATCTCTACATGTTTCTTCTTCAGGCATAGTAGTCTGTCAGCATCCTCCTTTAGCCCATCTGACGGAGTCCTGGGCTAGATGAACCTTCCCTTTGCGTCCTGGCTTGGTGAGGAATAACAATCTGCTCTTCACCTGGCATTTCCTGGCAAAGCAAATAACAGCTAATAAGCTCACTGATGACATTAAATATTTCAAAAGGTATTTTTAAAAAATTATGTAATTATACTTGTATATAATTATATACAAAATTATATATACTTTTAATATAATTATATATTAAGAAATTGTATTTTCTTCCAAAGGAAACAAAGCCACAAAAGCAACTGCATGCACTTTATACAGGAAACTCTAAGAGAATGAATTTGTAGGCTGCAAATTTGTAGGCAGGTTTTTATTGCTTTTATCACTTAGGTTACAAATAAGAGCTTTGACATGGGCAAATGCAGGCATGCACGCCTAAAAGTAGTGAGAAAATTCTCAGAAGCCCAATAATTAACAAATGGGTCACACTTGTGTAGCTGATTTACTGCAATATACGTTATAATTTGTATGAAGCATATCGTGTTACTAAGTTAGGAAAAGAACAGACACAGGAGGTCGTCTGGGTTTTTCCCGACGGGGAACGGGTGGGAGGCGCCGGCCCCTGCTCCTCTGAAGGATGCAGGGGCGAGAGGTGCCCGCCATCGGGAGCGGCTCCCTGCCGCCGGACTGCCTGGTTTGCTGTCGCAGGGACCACCGGGCACGGAGAGACGCGCGCGTAGCCCTCAGCGGGACGAGCCGGTGTGGCCATCACCCTGCGCGGCACAGCGCGGCTGCTGCCGTGGCTCCTGCCCAGCTGTCCATCTGAACACCGGGAGGCTTTTCCCCCTTCCCTGCAGGAATAATTAAGGTTTTTCCTGAAGCAGGCCTGGTGAGGGGGTGGGATTGCCACAGGTCATTTGGAAACATTTGCTAATGACCTCCTCGGTCCCAGTGCTGAATGCTAATTTACATTATGAATTTCACTTGACGGTCGTGCTTGCTGCCAGAAATGCTGACTCAATATGCCATGAGGCGAAGACATTGGAGCTAGCAGAGATATTTAGTAAACCTGCACAGGCTGCACGAATCAGGAAAGAAAGGGATAAAAATTCTGATTAGAAGTGACATCATTTAGCTTAATGTAATTTTTTTAATGCTTTTAAGGACACCATCACACTGAAGGTTCATATACTATCTGCATCTTAAACATAAGCTGTTAAAAAAACCTCGCATGTAATATCCAGATCTAATCTTACTCTGCCAACCAGCAAGTTTCCAGGAAAAGCAGTGAGGATCTGTAATTTAATAGCATTTAGTATAATGTGCAATTGATGCCAGGAGAAGAAAGTGTAGAATTAGCTGTACTAACTTTGAAGGGCCTGAAACAAAGGGGGAGTATGTATGAATAGTTGGAGATTCCTCAGATAACAGTAATGTCATAAATTTAGAATATTATAACATACTTTGTAAAGCAAAGTAATTTTATATTCCAAGTAGAGAACAAATACAAAGAGCTTTCCCAGAGTGTGCTGTAGATTAATGAATTTCAAACAGGCACATCAAAGTAAATCTAACAATAACACTGCCACAAATAAAAAATATGATGGGAAGAAGTTAAAATATAAAGACAAAGGGCCAATTTTTTTCTTTCATTATCCCGGTGTAAATTCAGCACAACTTTGTTGACCTCTTCCATGACTCTGGGTCTAGAGATGGGAGTGACAAAGAATAGAATTTAACTCACACTTACATTAAAAGTGGGGATAGTATGAGCAAAAAAAAGCCCCGAGGTTTTTAGAGGGTGAGAGATCTTGAAAGCAGGGAGAGGAATGCCCTGGAGGAAATGCTCGGAAAGGCAGAGCCGCCTTTTGCTGCGTCGTGGTGTTATCCTGGCCGTAGGATGCCTGTCCAGGCAAATGCTGATCCGCAAACAGCAGGAGGAATTGCTCCAGAAACCCAGCAGATCAACAGGGCCGTGAAGAGAGGGACAAGCATTGGAACAGGTTGCCCAGGGAGGTGGTGGAGTCACCAGCAACTGGAAGTGTTCAAAAAACGTGTGGACGTGGCACTTCGGGACATGGTTTAGTGGGCATGGTGGTGTTGGGGTGATGAGTGGACTTGATGATCTTAAAGGTCTTTTCCAACCTTAACGATTCTGTGATATCTGTGATTCTGTGACTCGTGGGGGAGTTTTGGAATCGTATGGAGGTGGGGGAGAATCTAAAGCACTCTTACGAACATGGCTTCGCTCCAAGAGAAAACAAGGGGGAGGAGGAGGAACACCCAAGGCAACTGGTCCCCTGTGTCATGTATGCACGTGCTTTTCTTGAATGTGGAGGGGTCTCGGGCTGGCAGCATGGTGGCCGTGGTGGCCAGCCCGTCTGGCTGGGGCAGCCCCAGGGGGTGACAAAACTGCTGCCACGTGGTGAGCGAGTGCAGAGACCTCCCAGCCAGGACTCACATGTCAAGGGAGGAAGACTGGGGAGATTACCAGACCCATCTCAATCAAGGTTCCTGCATGTGTCTCCTTCTGTTTCCAGCGTCGACCACTTTGGGCCAGGGGTGGCTTTGCCCCGAGATGGCTGAGCCCCTGATCTTCCTCTGTTAGAGGGCTGATTCGAGGGGGATCACTGGGTTGTATGCCACTACCGCTGCCTCCAAGGCTCCTACCTCTCCCCGGTCAGTGGAAAGGAATGAAGGAGGTGGTTTTTGCATCCTCAGGGTCATCAGTAATGGTTGAGACTCCTGAACATTTCAGCTGAAATGAATAAATATGCAGATGCATCCACTAACTGGCATGATTTTAGCAAATGTGCAGAGATGGTAAGGCACTGAAGCCTGCACACAATGAACGTAACCAAATATTTTTGCTGGAAGCTGTTCAGTTGTTACAGTCAGGGAAAGCACGGTTAAGGTTGACACGTCCTCTCCCTTCTGTTAGCTTTATTCTCCCTTCTAGTGCCTCTGTCATAACAAGCACATATACACATACATAAAAAAGAAGGCTGGGTAATGACGGGACTTGGCATGCCATGCTATTTGGGTTCTGCAGCAACCTACTGAAGTGCCACTTGCCAGGTTGCTATTCAACCTGAAGGGATCAGGCAGTCAGCGTATCACATAGCAAAGGATTGCTTAAAAATAGAGAGGACTCGTGTCAAGCTCAGAGGAAGCGTTGATTGAAGCCAGAAGAGGAGTTAGAGCTTCCTTCAGTGTTTCTAATCTGTCTAAATGACCCGCACAAAGAAACGAGCTGCAGACTTCTTATGTTTGCTCTTACCTGTAAGTGCAGAGCAGGCAGCAAAAAGAAATCAAAGGGATGTCAGATGTACTGTGAAACTGGGTCACTGAGCAGCAAATGGTATTTAATGTGAAAATATAAAGAAAATTGTAGATAAAAACATGAAATAAATGAAGCTAATGAGAACAGCTCACAAAGAAAGCCTTTGGAATAGCAGTTGCCCGGTTTACTAAAAAGACTGAACATTTGAGAAATCATTTTCTGGGAAACAAATCAAAACCTGCTATAACTGCTAAGATACCTGACCACAGCAGTGGGCTCTTCAGTGTGGGAGCACTGTTTTCATCACATGGGCCATGGTCAGGGAGTGGAGAAGCAGGATCTAGCACCTGCTCAGATTTCCTTGGATTTTCTCATTTTCAGCTGTTGCAGCCAGACTTCTGAAGGTGTGAGGAAAAGTAAATTCAGTCCTTCTGGAGGGAGCTTCAGAAGCTCGTGTCCATTAGAGCAAAGGGAAAGGACCCTGAGAGGCCTTGAGAGAAACCCCATTACAAAGTCTACGGGGAATATTAAAAAACCCTTTCTTACAGTTCTGTAATATTCAGTGTAGTGCTTGATTGAACAAAGAGCTCCTTGTTAAAAGCTGTTGGCTGCTCCTAGGGACCAGGAGGAGGAAACAGGGCAGATCTTTAGCAGGCAGATTTCCCTGGTCCGCTGTGGGAGGCTTGGGGATGCTGTATGCACACTGTAATATGAACAGGCAGTTGCAGGTCAAGGAGCTCTTTGGGATTTGACAGAGGAAAGTAGGAATGGAAAACTGGGGAAACCAATTTTAAATGGAAAATTGTGAAAACTTTTTTTCTCCTTCTCATTTCCAGATTATGGCATTTAAGTTCAGGAGTAACCTCAGGACATTTCTTCCAAGTGGGTGGGACACTGCATGGCAAGTTTCAGCAGTAATGAGGAGGCTGAGCAGGGAATGCACCTGCGCATTCCTCTCCTTTAGTCCAGTGCCAAAGGATTTCAGGGGTGGGTGGGATGTAGTGTTGGGCCAGAGAGTGGCAAGGGTGGTAAAAGTAAGAATCTGTATTACCTAAATTGGTGGTAGCCCCCAACAGGGGCAGGGACAGGTAGAGAATGGAGAGGCAGTGCATACTGGATGTCTTCACCACAAAACTAGGTATCTGTGCATGTGCAAGCAGACTAAAACATATTTTCAGTTGGGTTTCCAAACTAAAGCCATTGAGGTAGAAACAAACTGGTGTTATTGGGTAAATCATAAGCTGCCTTCCTGGAGGAAATAGAGCATTATATAGAAAAGCTAAGTGAACTTTGATGAACCAAATGGCCTATGCTTGTTCCATCATTTTTTTATGAATTGCTCCAGGTGGCTCACTCTGGGTCTTTTAGCATATGTCTGAGTGCTCTGCTCTATCTCTGAATTGTCACATGGACTCTGATTACTGGAAGCCTAAGGTGATAGTGACAAACTATCTTCCCCAGATGTTCTCCAGTAGAGAGATGTA
This sequence comes from Phaethon lepturus, assembly GCF_000687285.1. NCBI lineage: Eukaryota > Metazoa > Chordata > Aves > Phaethontiformes > Phaethontidae > Phaethon > Phaethon lepturus. The sequence continues at coordinate 44,495 of NW_010560995.1, read as the reverse complement.
GAAGGAGAAGGACCACATGGATACAGAATACGCAGAAGCCCCCAGAGCGATGTACAGATAGGGGCTCTAGAGGACATGGCGTTTGCTGCCTCCCAGAAACTGAGTGAGTCTGTTGGGGTGTAAACCAGCCCCTCTGATAAACCACTGTGCCAGAAATTACTCTTCCCTGCCGGCTTTTTCTGTATTGCTTCTCCCTGAGGGCAAGCCGGCTTCCATGCAGATTCTTACCTGGCCACGGGGTAAGTGGCATGGGGGGCAGATAGCAAATGCCCTTCTGCAGCAAGCCTGAGCCCAGCACTTTAGGAGGCTTTTTGGCAGCAATGGTAGATGAACAAGTTTTTCTTTATGCCTTCAGCTTCTTTGTTGCTCTCACCTCAGATGCCACTGAGCCACCACAGCGATGACAGTTTGCCCTTTAGATAGAGGATGTCAGTTACCGATGCAGAGTATTGATTTCTGCTGATTGCTCATGAGTAGGTTGAACTGTAACTTTGCGTGGAGAAATTGAGCTGATTCAGGCTATTGGAAGTGTCACTTGGGCTGGTGGAAATTCCCTAGCTAGCGTTCAGCTGTGTGCTGCTTTGGCAAAGGCAGTTCCCTCGGGAACACTCCTCACCCTTGCTTTCCCTTGGTCTCTGAAGCAGGTTTTCATGAGACTATTGCCTCACCCTAGCCTAGGGCAGGGAATTCAGGGGAGGGGAACAGCCCTCACATCAGAAAATTAAACAACATGACATACTCATATTTTTAAATAACTATGTCTAGTCTGTTGAAGTTCATCTGCCTTCAGAGCAGTATTTACCATGGATAATGTAGTGCACCTCCAAGGGTAGGCAGTCAGCCACCTCCCATCCCACAGGATATGCAAGTCCCTAACCTTATTTTCATGGGTATTTTATCTGCACCAACTGTTAGCTTCAAGTCCCAGCTCCTGGTCTGTACGGAATAATTTCTGACGAGTCTTGAAAAAAACCTGTTCGCACTTTGTTGGAATAGGATTCAACTGAGCCAAAAAAAAAAAAAAAGAAAGAAGAAAAAAGGCTGCTTAATGCAAGCAGGATGAGAAATCCCTCTATATGAGTTCTAAGCGACGGATCCTCTGTTATCCCTTGAGATTTATTCAGCTGAATTTTGATATTTTGATGTATCTCCTCTGTGCTTTGATATGTTTTTTTTCCCTGTCAGCAAGTCACATCTTAAGCAGTAGCAGATTCTTTGCAATTAACCAGCATTTTGAGGAGTCACAGTTCTCTTCCCCCCCTCTTTCTCTCCCTCCAGTCTTCATCTGGTATTATTCTTGCAAAGTCAGTGGCAACTGGAAAACTAATCCCGTTAACCTCACTGTAGGATTTCTGAAATTAACTTTCTAGGAAGGAAACTTACTTCTTACTGCATGTTGAGACTTCAGAGTTACTCACTTCCCTTGAGCTGTACTGTTTTGATATCCCCATGATGGATGCTGTACAAAACTTAAGACAGGTATTCATGTTAAAAAAATTAGTCAAAAATCATATTAGGATACCAGTATGGTCATACGGGATAAGACCATTGCTCCAGCTGGTCAGGATCCACCTTCAGCTGCTACAAAGGAAGTCTTCAATTGATTATCTGTGTAACCATCAATTTTTTCTCCTCTTCAATTTGATAACAAAAATGAAGGGTGTTCTAGCACCATATTGATATTTCAGGTCTCTTCTGAAGGGGTGGACAGCTCCAAAAGGTGTCCTCTGTTTAGTCTAGGTGTTTTTCCACCCAGCTATGTTATTCTGTGCCTTGTGTGGAAAATATTATTAAGTTATGCAAGAAATCTTGTTTGGATTAATTTAGAAATCATGTCTATTTTTTATAAAGGACCTTCTTTCAGCTCATTTTGTGGCTTGGTTTACTAAATTTTAAGGAGGTCAGATGACTTTGCCAAGAGCACACAGAGACCTAATGTGTCAGCTTTGATGAGATCTCTGGTCCCAATGGGTGTAGGGGCATTATGGATGCTTCAGTCTGTGAAAGAGCACCTTGAGCTGCCCTCTCTGTGCTGAGGTGGCAGGGTTGCCTGTAGAAAAACTGTCTCAACATGCTGTAGCTTTGTGCTTTTTTTTTTTCCAAAGGTGAGAAACATTTACGAGTCACGTGGCTTGTAACGTGGCAGATGTATAGCCAAGGGATGTGTAACCTTGTGCTGGGGAAGTGGAATCCTTGCATGAAGCGTGCTGCTGGGCTGATAGCTCCTTGTCTGCAGCCTGGTATCTTCGGCAGGAGCAAAGGAATGCAAGGTGGCTTGTAAATAAATTACATCATTTGGATGGTATGATAGCTGGCTGGAAATGTTTTCTGTTTCTTTCCTGGAGGCTCCTAGAAGTGTGGAATAGCTGTTCAGGGTCCTTGTTGTTGCTGCAGGGCCTTAAGTTTGCTGATAACATATGTTAAGTGCGACTTACAAGAAGATGCACCAAAGGGATTTGGCAGCATGAAACTGTAATTAAGCCTCCACAGAATTTGGGCTTTTGGGGCATGTAAGTTAACAGAGGGAAAACTTGGTGTGACTTTAATGGAAAAATACCTACGGTGAACAAAGGAGAGCTTGTAATTAGTTCCTCAGGAACCTCTGCATTGTGGAACTTCTTAGATTTATTTATGTATTTTGAATTCAAGGGTTTAACCAGGCAAGATGGGCTTCTCAGTCAGTGATAGCATTCAACATTCATGGGGAAGACAGCTTTGCTCTTGAATGTCTTCCATACCTAAATGCCATTCACCTCTTATATGAGGGCAAAAGGAGACCTGCGCCATCAAATCCAGCCCTCCGATGTCACAAGCAGCCATGTGGTGCTTGTGACGGTGTGATGGCACTGGCACCAGCAGAACCTGTTCTCCTAACATCACTGTAGCATTCATTGGCAGTAACGGTTCCTCAGCACGGCACAGGAGGGGAAAGGAGCCGGAGTGCAGGCGGCTTGCTGGGGCAGGACGGCTGCTTGCTGGGACCCAGATGCATCCCTGTCACCCCCTCCAACCTGCTTACATGGCCAAGTGGTGAAGGGGTCTGGGGCAGAGCCCTGGGGCATGGTAACTTCTCACAGCTGGAGGAGGAAAAATGTTTAAACTGCTGAATCATACCAACTGCTGCAATTTATGTGCACGGAAGATGTGGGGAAAGCTTGCTCTTGCCATCAGATATGCAATCCATCTATTATTGAATTTGCCCTTAATAACCTATGATCAACTCATTTTTTTCCTCTGCTTCTGTATGTAGCATGGCACTAGGAAACTCACAGATCTGATGTTAATACACAGATAATCAGCAAGCTAGTTAATCATGGCATTCAGATGGCTCTGAGCCTGCCTTGCTGCCTGGCAGAGATAAATTAGGAAATGAGAGTGATATAAAACAATATTTTAAAACTATTAAAACCTAAGTCCACATTTCAGAAGTTATTCTACCAGTTACAGTTTTGATAGAAGGTAGAAGTCTGTTTTCCATTCTTTGTATAGAATATGCATACGTATGTGTATGAATAATTGATGCTGCTGGCAGTTTTTCTATTAATAAAGCTACTGTTTATCAAAAAAATGATTAATAACTGCTTTGTCCCCAAATTACATTAGGTCATTCAGTGCAGAGCACATAGCTCCTTCCTCTGAATCTCTGGGGAAGCAGGAACCTCCCAGTCTCTTCAAAAAAGGATGCATCAGTTTGGGAGGATGTGGCTTGCGGGGCTGCTGGGCACCTGAACCTGTGTGAAAGGTTGCAGCAGATCTCTTGTCTCTGCAGCTCTGCCATTGGTATCTTTGCAAACTTCCCTGCAAAGTTTTCTGTGAAAAGTATCTGTCTTTGTGGCCCCCAAATCTTGTGGGTATGGTGGCAGAATGAAATGTTGGAGCTTGTAGAGAAGCTTGATGGAGTTTGAGTTGCACTTTTCAATGAAGACCAGTGCTACATGACTGGTTCAATCTCCCTCAAAGTCCCTGCACAACCCTTTGCAAGCTGTTTTGCACAGAGGGTTTTGTGACAAAGGTCACAAAATTAAACCCTAATCATGACCCCATTATACACTGGTTATGTCTGCTTTAGTAAAGAAATCTTCCAGGAGATCTTTGGTTTATTTCAAAAGCAACCGTGCTAAATGTTCGTATTTATTCAGAAAGGCTTCCTCACTAATTCAGCATTCGAGCCAGCACAAAGCCTGTGTATCCTCAAAGTCCCACACACGCACCTAGCATTTAATTCCAAACACATGGCCAAGACCCAAATAGACATTAGGTAAGAACCATTCAAGGTCTTTAGTGCATTTAGGCTTCAAGCTGGCTTTCTGCGTAAGATGAGTTGCCTGAAGAGTGTATGGGAATTCAAAGGATGCAACTGCATATCTTATTAAATAATTTCCTTATCAGGGTGCTAGTGCAATAGCTGCCATATCTCAGCATACTAAATTCTTTACTTTGCTGATTTTCAAAGAGTTTACTCTGACAAGGGCTTGTTTGTTCCAGTGGAGTTGGTGGAAGACATTGTGGTCTAATCCCACTGGATGAAGGGACTTGCTTCTTCCTTAACTAAGAAGCAAAGGGGACCTACTAGTGAAAGAACTTTGATGAGCTTTTGGATGATGCTGGGATGAATTAACTTTTCCCTCTCACAGCATACAACTTGTCATGCAGTTGTGAAGAGAATTGCATATCTGAAAGGGCTGCGAGCTCTGAAAGATCAAGCTCCTCTGAGCAGGAGCCAGGGGCACTGGCAGAGTTACTTTTGCAACAGTACTGTCCTGGCTTCTCATCTCCGTGGCTGGTCAGCCAGAAAGAAAAGCTGGTCCCAGTCCCAGACTTGTGCTGGCAGACTTGTATTTACTTCTGCACCTGACTGTGATGCTGAGGTACCTTGTTTTGTTCCCTGAGGACCAAGATACTCTGATGCACCTGAGGGCTTTGCCACAGAGAGAAGAGCGTATGAAGAGCAAGCTACAGCAGGAGACGTGGCTTGAGACCTACAGTAGCTTGTGCTTTATAAACCCTGAGCTATGTTCTCAGTTTGGCAACCATCAGGCTTTTTTTTTTACTGCAGCACTGACTAACAAAGCGTTTAAAAATACCTAAGCATACACTCATGACCTCTGAGAGTTTTTTTAAAGCAGTGAGCTTACTACTTGCAGTTTTGGGACATGGCCCAAAAATCTCCCTGAGGAGAGACCAGAATAGCATCCTTAGAAATGTGTGTGAGTTGGAAGGGATTATAAGGATTAAAGATTGCTCATAGCACTCCTTAGGTAGAGGCCGACTTGCAAATCTGAACCAAACCCTAGTTTTTAAAATGAGTAATTTTGAAAGCTTAATGTTGCCTTCCAAACAGCATCCCTCCAGTGCTGTTGTTAATTAGTTGATAATCTTCTGTAGGGCTTTATGCTTGGGAACACCTCTCCGGGAGAGCCCAAACCACAGTCCTTACTAGTTATAATAGCTGGCTTTGGATCAGGCCCTAAATGCATATAATATCAAATTATGTGGCAACGGTGCATTTTCCATTGAACTCGGCAACAGCAAAGCAGTCTCCCACTGTGCATTATCGAGAAAAGCGTGCTCCATGGAAAAGTAAGTGAGGAAAAGCCTTCCAACAGCATTTGCGCAATTGTCAGCCACCGCTGCTGCTACTTTCATTATAGGAAAAGTTTCCTTAAAATTGCTATGCTGGCGGTGTCGCCCGTTCTCTGGTCACTGCCTGCCAGTATTAATAAGCCAGTGACAAAGTTGTGTCAGGAAGTTCCAGCTCTGACTTTATTTACCCTTGAGGGCAGATACGATCTTGGGAGGAGCTCTGAATCCTATTATGGCAAACCGTGGCTGCAGTGGCAAGCTGATGAGATAGAGAAACCCACACTACCTTGTCTGAAAGTGTTATTAATAATGTTCCTGAGGGTTGTTTGTTTTTTTTCTAGTTCTTCTAAAGTGTAAGGCCACCTGCCATATGTCCTACTTAATATAAATGCTCTGCTTGGGATGTCCTTCATGGTGCGTAAGAGAGATTACTGTGAATGATTGAACGGGATTACTTACTGCTGTCTCTGGACCCAAACAAACCCTGCGGCTCCCAGGTTCACAGGCCAGAAATGCAGCCAATTTGCCACCTAAGGTCACCCCAAGATGTGGCAGGGACTGCTGACAGTGCTCCACTGACATGAGTGGAACCTACTTAGATCAGACCACAGTGATGGATACTTGGACCTCAGCAGGGCCACAGTGGACCATGCCGGACAATGATGCTTTTGACAAACAGGCAGCAATGCAGTCATTTCCAACGAGGTCGACCCACGCATAACTGGGTAATGAGATTTTTCCTTGCAGTCCCCACGAGAGATGTTTGCTCAGGAAACAAAGATGCATAACAGGACTTTTAACTCTGTAAATGAGACCATATCTCTCTTCCTCATATTTACAACATGGCTAGCTCTGTCATCTTTGATAACACCACCAAAAAGGCTGTTTGCTCGGAAAACAAGCCCTCATTGTTCAGGAAATTACCATTTAAATTTATTTTATTTTATTAAACCTCTACTGTTTGGCTACCCACGGTGTGGGAGCACTGGAATGTATACAAGGCAGCAAGACTGCTGAAGTCTAAATCAGACTTTAATAAGGGAATGTCATGTTTCATTTAAAAGTTTCTCCTCACCTTCCTTTTTCGTGCCGTCAAGTGAAAATGAAACTAGGGTTATAATTACATCGCTGCCTCCGCTCCACATTATCTGTGAGATCTCTCACATCTTTCCACACCTTTTCCACTCCTCCCTAGCTTTGCCGCTTGCTTAACAGGCTGTCAGGATCCCGGTGCTCCCTCGAATAAGCAGATGAATAGCTGTGGTCCTTGTTCATTATGGGGTGACAAGCTCAAGGAATAAATGCCTACAACATAGAAAGTTCCACGTCCCAGGGTGTCAGCCTGACTTGCTTGGGTGGAAAATGAGATGGCCTGAGCTTCCCCACTCTCTCTGGAGCATGAAATTGGACAGAGACTGACTCTGACAGATGCTCACCCTCTTTGGGATCCTATTGCTGCTCTCAGATCCACCCTGCCACGTTGCTGCGTTATGCTCATACAAACTACTGTCAAGTCTTGCTTCTCCTTAGAGTGCTTGACAAACATTTTGGCCCAAATCCTTCTTTTTATTCTCCCTAAGCCTTTTCTTTTTTCATTCCTGTATCTTTACACCCTTTCTTCCTGCCTCTTCATTTTTTTGCTTTTTGGTACTTTTCCCCCTTCCGTTCTCTCCCATACATCTTAATTCCTTTTTCCTGTAAATCTTCCTTGTGAACAAGCCTGTAAGTCCCCAAAGATTTATTTTTATTTATCCCCATTCACTTTCTGGCCTGCCCTGAGCTCCTAGTTCCAGTTTTGGTCCAAACCCCACATTTCATGGTACCCCCATAGGGCTCCCAGGACTTCAGAGAGGCTCTATGTCTGCTAAATCCCAGGCCCCCAGCCTAACTGGTGTTGAGTCATTGCGTCTGTGATACTTAGGACTTCTAGAGTAGGTTTATTTTGGAGAAAGCTGGTTGGAGCTGGGAAAAACAGGTCTGTGAGGTGCGTTGACTTTAGCAGTGGGGACAATCTGTGTCCCAGAGCTTCAGCTCAGTCCCTACCCCTCTTTTATTGAGTGGGTTGCCATTATATTTGGTGTTTGGGAGACTGTACAGTCATTACTAGAATTAAACACTGATCCTGAAGTCAGTAATGGTATATTATTAATAGGTAATAATAAGATCGTAAAACTGAAATGAAACTCTTGGGTCACTGAGTTTAGTCTTCTCTTACCACAGATGATCACATCATACAAAACCTGACCTAAAAGGTAGACATTTTCTTTTGAGGTAGCTGATTGCCTTCTTTAATTAGGAAAGTACATCACTGAGAATGCTGCATTCATTATGGGATTTTGCCTTTTGGACATTAAGCTGTGGTTATACAGGCTGTCTCATCCGAGAGACATCCGTGCTACATCCAAAGGTGGTGGGTCCATCTTTTCTGTCTCAGATGGCTCATTCTTGCCACCTCCCTTGAGCAGCATAAGCTTTCATAGACTTGCATTGCTAGACATACTAGGTAAATGATGCAGCTGCAAGTTAACTTGGCCAGAAAAAAAAGGAAAAAAAAAGAAGGATATTATCTGACTTGAGGAGAAGAGCCCCACCACGCAGCTATATGAACACTATACTGAGCAGTCTGGATTTAAGCCGGGTTAAAGTCACTCTTTACTGCAGCCTTAGAATTGCCTCTTTTTCTTGCCTTCACAAGGGACAAGAATGAACCAGCTGCACTTTCAGTATGCTTTATCTGATGAAGACTCTTTCAAGCTTTTCATAAAAGTAGGCGGCATTGTTCTGAGTAAAAGAGAAACACAATTTAATGGGAAAAATAGTGGCTGAGCAATTGATAGTTAAAGTGCCAGCCGTTGGTGTGGGCAGACTTTAGCCCGGGCAGCAGACAGGAGCACAGAGGTTATGTGACACAACTGGTTGTTCTCTGATTCTGAAGCTCTCTGGTTATACAGGTCTCTTCATGTGGAATAGCTGCTTGAATGTATCACTGTGACAAGAAGCCGTATTCTGCTTAAACTGCTTTAAGCTAGTACACTTAGCAATTTACCATGCTCCAGCTTTTAATAAACACTTATCAGAAATATTTCATGGTAATTTTTTATCAGATAGATACATGCAAACATTCAGTAGCAGCATTCAGTGGAAATTTCAGGAGCTTTACCACTAAAGCCTCTCAGTGGGTCTGAATTCATTTGTAGGCAGACTGATCAAAAGGAAACCACTATCGGCATCTAAATATAAAATACTCCTTTTGTAACTGATCACAGTCCTTTATAAATCCCAATGAATGGGAATTATTTTAAAGACTTTAAACATCTTTTTATTTTTTACCTTGTTTATTAGTATTATCTGTGGCAAGATGCTCAAGAAAAGCACAGGATTAATCTGACTGATTTATCATTTACTGCTATGATGATTATTTATTGTACATGGAAGTCCATGGATGTGCCAAACAACATATTATTTACTGAATATAAACTCCATTACTAGTATCCTGGTGTGCACAGCCAATGGGCTGGTCTTCAGGAAACAGTATAAGCCAACAAAGCCAACTGCTTGATCCAACATGAAGTATACAGCAGCTCAGAGAGCTCTATAACAGTAGACCCTAATAACGATCCTTTTAATGGAATGATCCAAATAAAGACTGACATCCGTTATGATTATTTGTACAGTAACAAAAAAGCACACACTGGACCTGCCACACGTAAAAGCATGGAATCAAAGTTCATCCCAAAAGTTACCTGCCAATCCAAAATTCCCTGGAATTAACATGAATTATAAAATATGTTTGATCCTGCCTCGGAACAAGGGCTGGATCATATCTTTGATCCCTTCCAACCCAATATTTTATGATTCTATGAAGTCAGTGGAAAAATATCATGGAGCAGATGAGAATTTCACTTTGCAGATCATAAAAGGCAGAAAGGTAAAGTGACACCAGGAAACGATATCAACAGAAGAACATGAGATATACGCAAAAACAGTTTCTGGTTTATTGTCTTTTATCTCCTGGTGGGAATTTTTCCTGCTCTGTAATTCCCTCCTGTTCTGTGCTTCACGTATACTTTACTGATTTGCTGATTTGTAGGTGTGGCACTTTTATTACCTTTAACATTACCCGTAAGTGTAGGTCACAGGCGTCACCTTTCAGGCAAACACAATTGTGGAAATGGAATAACGCAGCGGATGAATACTTGCTTCTTCTAATTCTCACCTTTAAAGAAGTATGGCTGCTGTGTGTTGCTTTCACAGTTTTGAGTTAGTCTTTCTCGCTTATCAGTCGTGTTCTACGCAATGTCTTCTGCTTTGTTTTCCAGGTAGTTTCTGAGTTTTATGCTTCTTAATTGCAAAGCAGTCTGTATTTTTTGGTTCCTCATGGGCAAACAAACAGAAAGTCAAAACACATGCACCTGGTGGTGCAAAGCACAAAACTCATCACTCCTGAATTTAAATGTAACGCTCTTTGCAGAAGAAAAATACGGCTACCAATGCAGCTGAGGCACACAAATAAAGAAAATCAGCTTGTAAACATGCAATCAAAAGAACTGTGACACATTTTGCTTTGCTCCCTCCTTCTCTCTATGAATATATACATTTTGTATTGAATGTCTTTGCCCATGGAACGAGCATCTCATATTGTTTTCTCCCTCATCACATCCTTGAATAATAAATACAAGTTGTATTAGCATAAACCCTACTTGCTAGCTTTGTTTGTAAAACAACAGCTTTTCTAGTACACTGCCCGTGTGTTGACAGACCTCAGATTGTTAAAATCCTGTTCTTTCATTTAAAAATCTTTTTCTGGGAGCTTTGCGTTAGTGTTACAGCCCTGTGCCTGTGGCTGCAATAGGTGATTTTGTTCCTGCTGTGGAGTTGCTAGTGCTGGTGCGTACTCTGCTCTCTCCTGTTTCTGGTGAAATCGATGGTTTCTGGTCCTCTTTGATCTGTGTTAATTACAGAGGGGCATGAAAGCAATGTTAATTGCTTAGCTTCTGACGCCAGTTCTTGTCCTCAGAAATACATTTCTCATCCCATATTGACTCTGTGGGTGCAAACACATGGGTTTTATCCACTGATGGGCTGTGCCCTTGCCAGTTCTCTGTGACCAGAGTTTGAGCAGCAACTCGTTCTGGTCAGTCATGTGCTGACCAGTACAAAAGCAGTCTCCTTGCTTCAGAATTGCTTCCTGTTGGGTGTGAAACCTGAGTAAATAATTCTCTTTACAAAGAGGAAGCTTGTATTGTTTTCTGGATGTTTATCCCCCACTGTGTAGGTATTAATCTCTCTATTATGGGCAATATTAATAATTGACAGAGGGCAGGAAATACAAACAGTTTTAATCTGAGCTTCATACATTTATTTAACAACAACTTATTCATTTTTAATGGCGTTATGGATTTTTAAGTAGGGAAAAAAAAAGTGCACTTTCTCACTGGGGTGTGATTGAGGTCTTGCATTCCTACATGGGAGAAAAAGTTCAAACGTGACCTTGAGGCATTTAAACACAATCTTAAATAGTTGTGATAATATTGAAACCTACTAATTCTTGTAAAAGTATCTTCAAAGGAAACTGTGGTAGGGTGCAATCACTGGAATGTATTTATTATAGGTCTCTGAATTGCTACGTAAACCCATAATAAGCAAGATAGCACCTCAGACAACCTTTATTAAAGTACCTCATTCTTTGAGGGCCAGGTCATAGACTCTACCACCATTTACTAGATTTAATGGCTTTTGGGGGATTGTACTAACAAAAATCTCCAAGCTAACTCCCAAAGCCAAATATGATGCCAGAGTCTACTGTATTGTAGAGTCTACCCTGCTGTTCAGAAATAAACAATCTTGTACCTCTAAGTGTCTCAAACACATTTGAAAATATAGGCCATAGAAAGTTTTTCCCATCAGGCTTGAACATCCCCTTCTTACACTAAATGCTCTCCAGCCCAAACTGTTTCACATAAGTCTTTGTCACTGGCATCAAGCAGTCCCCATCCACAGCTCTTGGCGACCCCAGCCTTGTGCTGGTGTTGACATTTGTGAAACTGCATAGCAAACTGAGCCAGGGAACTGGTCTGGATGAAAAAAATAACAGGCGAAGAGGAAAAAAAAAAAGTCATTGGATTCCCTGCATTTGATCTCTGTGAGGCAGACACAAGTCACTGGGGGTGGAGGAGAGGAGCTGCCCATTGGCTTAAATGACATCGTTGCTACAGGTTGTCTAACCCCAGCCTCAGGGTGAAGCCCTTCAATGATGGCACAGTTTTCATTGGCCATGTTAGATCATAAATTCCGAGATCTGTGCGCTCTAAAATGGCCTTCAACAGAGCTTCTGCAGTCATGGAGACCAGTCAAACTGTGCTTAATGGCAGGTCAGCTGGAGGTCACTGTCATACAATGCTCACCAGCAGCAATCGTTTCTAAAAGGGTCACAAAGTCATGTTTAGCATCTTTCTAGCTGAGAAGACTCCTTATCATGATCTTCCAAGATGACCCTAAAGAAGTTAAACCTTGAATCTTGCATCTTTTCTGATTAATTTATAAAACAGATGTATAAGCACTGGCCTGCCTCCATCATGACATGAGAAGCATAGCAAGTAGAGGCGAGGGTAGCTTTCTAGGGAAACACACATTCATTTCATCAGAATCAGATGTGAGAAGCTCTGGCTCAGGTCTTTGATCTGAATGAGTTGATTGTGGGACATCACTTGCAACCTTCTAACCAAGACAAAAGCTCTAACCAACCTGCCTGCTTGCCTACTCTAGGGGAAGAGTGGTGATGGCATTTCATGATTTTTCAGGGAACAATATTGAGATAATTCTAAAGGAGAATAGGAAACATTTTTGAAATCTCAGGAACTTTTGAGGATGGGAGAACACGTTTCCAGATCAGCCTAATCCTGAACAGCCAAAAGCTTGTGGAGGGATAGGAGTTTTAGGTGCCATGGGGGATGTAAGTGACGATAAGTGGTAACATGCACACACTGATTTTATTTTCCCCCTTCTTTGATTATCTTTGGCTAAGAGATATAACAAAAAAGTCTACTGCATACTTTGGCATGGAAATATTTCTATAAATGTGGGCAGCAGCTGAAGTTGCCTGCAGCTGACTATGGGTGGTAGCTTGTGTTTATTTTGTGGTGGTTGTCTTAGACAAAGTCCTTTGGGGATCAGGGGCTTTCACAGCTGGAGGTAGACTGTCAGGGACATGGGGGGAATTATTCCACTGCAGCATGTGATAGGGATACTGCTGTCTCAGCTTCACAAGGCCTATTTCTGCCAAGCTTTACTCCTGTGAGTAAGACTTCCTTGGGCTAATTGTCTCATTGGATTTCAGTGGATAGGAAGAACATTTTCATGTAAGTGGGAGCAGGCTGAGGCGAGGTCTTGTGCCTTCACTCTGGTTTGGCCAGACGCAGAATAGCAGCATGGCTTCAGGATCTGTAAAGCTGCTCTAGTGACAGGTTGTGTTTGAGTTAACATGCCTTCTTTCATAGCATGTAACTCAAAGGCCTGCAAGAAGATTGAGCTTAAGCACATTACTTCAGTAAGAGCCGTAAGAGCTTCCAGATCAGAGCAGATAGTAGTCTGCTCAGCTCGTAACACAAGTGGTGGAGCTCAGGGGTATGCCTACCTGTCTGTTAGATATACACTAAACATTTCTATTGCAAGATTGGACAAGATTGCAGCTAACATCATTGCTTTGGAAGACGCAGTGACAAAATAGTCTTGCTCAGCCAGGTGAGATCCCATAGAATCTCCCAGAGCCAAGAAGCAGGAATCCTGTCCCCTAAACTCCACCACTCCCTGTCACAACTGTCTCCACCTCAACAGGATCATCGGTATAATTTACAAACCAGGATAAAGAACAGAGGCACCTTCTGAATTAGTGGAGAGCTGGTTAACAATAGAGAACTGTCTCTAAAGTCTTGCCATTGTCCCTGAGAAGAGTGATTTGTCCAGTCCCAGTTCTGCTTGAGGAGAAACATCAAAGGAATAAGTGAAAGAAAGAAGAGCTATTATAAATATGAACACCTTCTTTTCCCGTCATCCAGAACACTGAAATCTGTAGGAGTCTTGTGCGTGTATCTGGCAGCAGAATTGGGTCTCATCATTTGTGGCTTCTCTGTAATTTTTTTTTTTTTTTTTTTTTCATTTTGAACTCCTCCAGTCATTTCAAGCTTGTGAATAGATATGGTGACATGACGGCTTTCCCTGCCCCCTGCCACTGCCATGATCTCTCTGATAATTCTGTTTCCTGAACCCCATCTGTACCCTCAGCCCAAAGTTTAAATAGAGCATTGATGGGAGCCCTTTCAGCTGCATTTGGTGGGACTTTACTGCTTTGGAGTCATGTTAAAGCTGATATATAGCTCAATCTACACTGCCCACAAAAGGTAATTGTTCAATTTTATTTTTATAGTGCTTCAATTTACAGCAGGTAGTTAGATTTTGTATAAGCTTATGCATTTCAGATGGCAAAGCCTGTCATTTTAGTGCAAAGGTTTCATGTAACCACCTGCAGACTGTATTTTAAAAAGCCTGGCAATTTTTTGTTCTGGGTTCTGGGACAACTTTGTTACCCCCGTGGTTTAATATGGTGTAGGATTAATTATACCCTATAGGCAACTCTGCAGCTTTTATCTTTGCCTCTGAAAGGAATGCTTTAGAGGTGTCCAACCACATTAAGGGGGGAAAACATTCTCTGTTACTTTGTCATTTTTCAGCAATAGACTGGCCGTTGCTATGTCATGATGGTTCTGCAGTTTCAGGAATTGCATGTGAATTTTTCCTTGTGATGGGCTATTATTTCATCTGTAGAAATTGCATTCCTGGGGTCTCGGGCATATTATGAGCTTTAGAAACTAGCCCAGACTATGAACAGCGGATAAACCTTATGTGACACTAAAAGGAAAAGAGGAAGCTGGCTGTAGTGGAAGACTTGGAAGACAGTCACCTAGAGTAGGTGGCAAACCAGCAGAAGGCAAAGCAGTTTGGCTTTCACAGGAGACTTCACAATGTTACTTAATTTGATGGTACTCCATTAAATAACACATACTAGAATGAGAGTCTATGAGACATTTCTTGGTATCTTCCCCATGCCCAAGTCTTATGTCTTTGTCTAGTGGCCCACTTCAACATTACGCAGGAGCAAACAACTGTCTATTCTGATCCTGTAAGTTAATTTAATTCTATATGCTCTCACCAGTAATGGTCAGTGCATCTGAAAACAGTTCTGGATGCTCCATATTGGTGCTAATGGGAAGATCACTTTCAAAACTGTATCAGTTAGGAACATGTATGTGATACAAAATCCCTTATGCTTTTCTTTCGCATACCTTGGTTGCTGCTGAAAGGCTAAGCATAAATAATTTTGTCTATGCTAACTGTTGCTCTTGCCTCTGTATCATTAATAAATTCAATAACCAACAGCTCTAGCATAGAGTTTGTGGGCATCCTGCTGCCAATCTTTGGACACAGTAAAAGCAAGCTGGCTATCTTTGATCTGTCTCTTAGCCACTTTCCAATGCATGATGAAATGTTACCTCTCATCCCACGACTAGTTATTTTTCATAACAGTCTCTAGTGAGGGACTTGGTCAAAAGCTTTTGCAAGTTTAAATAAATGGCCTCTCGTAGTTGCTAAGGGAGAGGGTATTTCAGCTCTCCATGTGAAAAGTGTGAAATGCAGGAGTATTTGAAGGCCAAGCTTTCTTACCAGTAAGATACGACCACAAGAGGTGGATTCATCTCAGCTGCCTTTAGCTGTCTACATGCCAGCTGCCTAATCCAAGCTAGTTATCTAGGCTATGTCTTAAGTCACTGTAGAGGGAAAAAAGTACCTCCAAAAGGCAATTCATTTAATCCTGAAAAGATGTGTTTAAAGGTTTCATTTGCTGAGATGCCAACTTCAATGGCAAATCTGGCTTAAGTAGCTTCTGCTCCTGAATTTGCAATTCCCCTCCCTTTGGATGTCCTGGTACAGCTGTTGCTGGGACCATGCTAGAAGAAGAAAACGGAATAGATTTGGCTTATTTTTAACCTCATAAGAGACTCTTATGGAAATTGAGGATATGGTTTCACAGGCAGCTGAGCTGATTTAATGGCTAATTAACACTGAAAAGTGGAGGTCTGGATTATCTTCACACCTCCTCTCTGACAGGATGGTCTGGTCCTCCTTGAGATGCCCAGCCATGTGTTTCCATCCTCCCTCTGTGTCAGCACAATGCTCCTGTATTTGTATGATGAACTTGTCAGGGAAATCATTGAACAGAAAATGAGCAAGTTTAGTTACAAGCAAGTTACTACCAAGCATAGTAATTTTTTAGTTACATTTTGCCCTTGATTTTGCTGTTGTTGCACCTACCAGAATGGTAGCACTGGTGATGAGGGAAGAAAGTGTGGAGGATCTTGGGCCTGATCACTTGGTAGTACTGTGTATTTCCATGGATGCAAAGTGACTCGTGAAACTAGACACTACATAGTCACTGGGCAAGAGGGAAGGTTATTCATGCTTTAAAGCAGGTTGCCCAAGGCTGTCCAGATACTCAAAACCTTTCTGGACATAGTCCTGGGCAACTTGGTGTAGCTGTCCCTGACTGAACAGAGCATATGAACTAAATGATCTCAAGAGGTCCCTTCCAACCTCAACAGTACTGTGATTCCATTATTAGGGACTGTCCTCCACAAAGGTGCTTTTTATGCTTGTCAGATCTGTAGTAGGCTTTAAAGCCTGGTCCCATAAACAGCTGTAATGGCACAATTGAGAAGTGGCAAACTGGGTGGTGGGGAATTGAAATTTTCTAAACCATTTTTGCTGCTGCAGTCAGCATCTTGTATATAGTTTGGAGCAATTTTGTTCACTCCAGGCACCTATTTCACTTCACTGATTGTGGGGGAAACTTGATGAGTCATCTTAGATTAAATGGCTAACTTTCAGATGGCTAAAGCTTGGCAAGATGAGTGTTATTGTAAGCTGTTACCTATCGGTGCTACTTGAGGCCCAGAATACAGCAGTTGTGAAGGGTTCGCTAGTGTAGCCTCAGAGGGCTCAGGGAAATCCTTTCATAATATGGTAAAATCATTTCACTCCTGGGCCTGTTTTTTTGATGGTTATATTATGCTTGGAAACCTCAGATGATCACTGCACTTTCCTGGTTTCCTGTCCCTAACTGATTTAAGTGGAGACTCCATTAGGACATCACAAATGATGTGGTAATTTGGTATGCTCTGAGCCTCTTCACTTATTTAAAAAGAATGAAGGCAATGGGTGAGTCATCCATTATTTATTGTAGCACTTAAGAAAGCACTGTGGTAGATGCTGTTGCAAATGGACATATCATGTGATTGAGAAATTAAAGTCTGTGGATAACACTTTCTAAAGATTGTTTCAAAAGGAAAAGTTTCCAAGCTTTGACAGCTTTGAAAGGATTGCTTTGGAAACTCTAAGTTGCATGAATGGCTATTTTCAGATGGCACCAAAAAGCCACATAAATTCCTCTACATCCTCAGATGTTCAGATGTTATACATACTTCTTGAATGAGGAGGGCCATAAGGTAGCTAACCTACCTTCTACACAACCTACCTTTCATTGTGTCTTTAGGGATGAACTGTATCCCTAGATCAGTGTCTAGGAGAGAACAGGACCTAGAGCCTAGCTTCTCCTCACAATCTTCATGACTTTGTGATCTTCAGGGTATTTCCAAAGAGGAGAACCTTCCTATAGAGGCTGCAAATGAGGTGAGTCACAGTAAAGGAGGGATCCAAGAAGAGGTACCGTCTCTATCTGTAGAGGCCTCAATCACAATTTTTCTTGCCTTCTTGCCAAACCAGAGGCATATTAGAATTTGACCCGTGCATCACTGTCTAATGACATAAGCCTACTCACAAGTTTCCTTTCTTATGCTCAGTATATCTAATATCAGAGGCAAGTGGAAGGTATCATGTATTTATGAGGTGAAGTCAAACTGATAACCAATGGCACAAGAAACAGTGTAAGGAAGTTACAAAAATATAGGGCTAAAACATTAGGTTTGGGACTCATCATCCCGGCTTTGAATGCTTACAGCATAATGATTATGTTTGAAATAGTGTCTAGACACCCATTATACTCAAGGGGAAGAAGCAGGCACTTCTGGGCTGTGATTAATCTGGCTGATTTTCATCGTCTTGCTTTGGTGCAAAAGCTTCTCTTTCTCTCAGCTGACTATAAAGGAAAACTAGGTGAGCAGATGAGATGAGGGCATCCATGTGGAGGTAAGATAAGTCCTGTCTTAGCATATGCCAACCACAGCACACATATGTGTGTGTAGTCTACCTTTCTCTGTGTGTGAAAAGTCAGTCCCTTCCATAGAAATTGGCCTGCTGCAACCCAGCAAGTGTAATAAAAACTTGAATTCAGCTGGCTTTCAGGAAATGAGAAAATCGGTGTGTGGCTGGAAGAAGAACATAAAGGAGGAGACTTTACTGGTTTAAAAGCACAAAGACAAATATAAAACTGCTGGCCTGTTCTCTAGACTCCTGGAAAATAGGTCCAGTCTGCTGTTCCTATGAGCATTTCACTAAAAAATGCAAACCCCTTGCCAGGTGAGATATTTGCTTTTAAGTTTCTGTGCAACGTGGAGCCATTCAAACTCGTATTCCTCTCTGCTGTTTGTACATGTTGCAACACTTTCCACTTTTTCTAAGTATCTTACCAATGTGCAGAAGGGTCAGTAGGTGCAGCCTTGAGCCAGCTGAAGATTCTCCATCTGTACCTGGAAATTGCAAAACTGTCATGTCTCTGTACATAATTAGTTCAAGCACTGTGCCAGACTAATAGGACTACATAGCTTCCAGATTATATCTGACTGGCTTGGAGAGATGGAGGCATCAGAAATGTAGGCATCTACTCTGCTGAACTGAGAAATGTGTTTGTGATATCAAACACAATTTTTTTTCCTGTTTTTTCCTAAATGAAAACTGTCATTCGTGTGATGAGGTCTACTTTCTCTGTAATTGGCCATGGGCCAGCACTAAAGTCTTATGCTTACTCTTTAGATGAGATTTGAACTTTGCTACTGTAAGTATCTGCTGTAAATATCTGCTGTAAATATCACTATATCTATTTTGTGCAGCCAGTCTTCGTTGTTATGCTGCATTGGTATCTGAGTAAAACTGAAAACTTGTAATAAACAGAAACTCAGAGGAGACAGATAAACTGAAGGTACCTTTTTAGTTTCTGTGGGATTTTGAAGGACTGGTTATTCTGCATCAGCGCTGGAAATGTTGCAGTTTGTCTTACTACATAGCAATATCAAAAACAATCAGCCTTAGAAAGTATCTGGTTTCCACTGGCAGAAAAAAATAAAATCAGATAACTCTTGTGGTTTTTTTAATACTGGTCTTCTGTGCTTTCACAAAACCTGGATATTTTCAGGCAAGGCTTTCTGCCTTCAGCCACCCGTAACAAACAAAAGAATACATTTAACTTTTTATATTATAATAACTATATTTTTTTATTTAATAACATTAATACTCTCCATGTGTTTTAACTGTTGATGATGGAAGCCCAGAGGGTCCTGATCTGCTGACTTCTCATGGCAGAGGAGATGGTGGCCAAAAAAACCCCCAATCTCAGACTGCTGTGCAGAGTTCCTTGGACCTTTCTAAAGCTTTGCCTGTATGAAACAGATTTTAAATGATGAATCAGCAAATTTTGCAGAAAGGAGTAGTTTAGTGGAATTTTCCTATCATCTTTTTTCTGCTGAAGTCATTGGCAGTTCTCCCACTTATATAAATGGAATCAAGGTTTCATCTACAGCTCTGATAGTAATATTGTGCCTATAGTTTTGCTGTGTGTAAACTTTCTATGAAAAACATTATTGTGAGAAATCTAATTTTCTTTTCCCATCATTAGCCTGTGTAGGAAAACAACCCATAAGCACTGTGGACTGTGGTGCAGCAGGTTAACAAAATCATTTTCATTTTATCAAAGACTAATGAAGTAGTCTCAAAAAAGTTACAAGCTTGTCAGTACCTGTTTATGTAATTTTGTTAATTTAAACAATAATAAAACATTAAGTCCTGGACACCCTGCTTATGCACGTTTTCAGTGACCTTTTATGGAGCAGGAAGAGAAGTGTATAACGTTAGGAAGCAAAGTAGGTAGACTCCAAGGTGGCATGGTCTGACTGCATCAGCCTCTGGAGCTGAAGGAATTGGGATTTCTAAGGAATCATGGAGGGGAAGCTCATGTTTTCGTTGATAATTAGCAATATAGCCCAAGTGCTGCAGTTCAGCACTCAGGTGACAAATGACACTAGAAACCCACCTGTCCAGAGCAACCATCCAAATGGCTTGGAAAGCCTCAGCTCCCATTGCTGCCGCAGGAAAAGCTGTGCTTTGTACATGTCCTTTTCTTTAATAGGAAAGCCCTCACAGTGAGTGGCAAAGCAACGGTGATATGGTCCAAAGTGCCCAGATGAGCGAGACTCCCTGACAAGAGGGATGGGCTTTGTCTCAGGTGACTTCAGCTCCCTGAAGGTCAAACATCTACCCTAAAGCTGTGACTTCTTGCATATTTCTCTTGGCAGCAGTGCTGCTTTAAAGCAGTCCCTGCTCTGGCTGCTCATTCCCGCTTCCATGTTTCTCCTTTTGATGGGTCAATACTGCTCTTCATGTGGCTATGCACTGAAATGCGTTAACCTAATTTGAGGGTGGGGGGAAAAAAACATGTAGAACAACCTCTATATTTCTTTTTTTTCCCCATTGTTTTTCAGCTGGACTAGTTACTGTCATCTGGTTCACAGAGTATCTTCTCAAAAAGCTGGGCCAACATCTCTGAGGAGCAGTGAAGTCTGGGGAGAGAAGAGGGGGGATGGGAATATTGTGTGCTGCCAGTGCCAAAACAGTAAACTGATGTTTAAGATACGTATCTTGCAGCATGAGATGAATCACATTCCAGAGGTGCCTGTCTCTGTTGACCATACGTACAGGCTAAGCAACTGAATTGATGAAGGAAGCCATTCAGATGCCAAAACATAGGTGCCTACTACCCATCGTGTGCTTTAGGGTATTCGTGGCCTCTGGCTGACACTCTAGAGGGTAAGTCCTGTGTCCTAGCTGCCAAGCCTGTGCAGATATCTTGACTCTGCAAAGACGGCTAAAATGGCACTAGATGAGTGTGTTTGGGCACCTGAATTGCTCAAAAAGTGCAATGTTAGACAGTTAACAGCTAACTTCAGTTAAATGAACATGTGAATATCTCATGTCAGTGTATACAAGCAAAGACCACATATGTGGACCTCCTCTCCCACCCTTTATCACGTAGTCTGGAGCAATGCACAGGAGGACTCATTGCATCTATCTCCTAGTGAGTTATGGAAAGCAGAATCCAAAATACAAATGTGAAACCAGTGCAGCCAGGGGTAACTGATAACCCACCCCTATTTTTTGTTCTAGTGGGTAGAAAAAAGGAAAATAGATTAAATTATCCTAGAATGAAGTTACTTCAGTGGCTACGCAAAGAAATAAAGAAACAATTTCCAAGGGAGGCATAGACTCCAAAAGACAGTGCAGAGGGGGACTCATGGCCTTGCACCTCTCTTCTCTTTGCTACCCTTGGTATGGACATAGTCTGTGGTGTTGTAAGCATGCGTCCGTGGCTTCCAGCAGCATCCCCCAGAAAGAGCAATTATTCTACTGGTGCACCTGGGAAGCAATTTGCTGCTATCCTGAACTAGCAGTAAAGCATCTCATGTTACTGGCCAGTAGGCTTGAAGGCTTCACCTGTTCCCTTTCTTGGCTGTCAACCAGCCCTGTAAAGGGAGGGGATGTCTTTTATTCTGTGCCTACATAAGCCACAGGAGGTAAAGAAGGAGTGGAGGAGTTTCTTACTCCCTTGCAAGAGCGTGTGGTCCAAGCTGTAGTCTCAGCCCGTGCACATACATTTTAATTAATTTGTAAAAGTTCATTTTTACTAATGAACTTTCTCAGATATTTCCCTCTTGCTTTACAGTGTATCCATGGAAGGCCCATGTGATTAAAATCCTTGGGCATGCCATGGAAGATGGGACCTGCTTTAATTATAATGTGTTGTTCACTGACCATTAAATAAAGATGAAATAAATTGTGCCATTTTCTGTCTCCGAGGCTGGTGGTTTGAGCATATTACTCATCTGGGGAGAGTGCATTGTATTGCCAAGGCTGAGAGCACACACATTTATCATTAGTAACAGCACAGGGATGAGTTGCTTTCCTGTAGCCTTGTCTTTTGTTCGTGAGATTAACTTGTTTTCAACATTGCAAATTCCATGTTATGGAACAATTCCGTACTCAGTCATCTGAGAGCTGAATATGGTTTTCCCTCCTGTAGAAGTGCAGGGGTTTCCTATCTTGTGCAGTATGCTTTTGAGATTTTACAGTTATTTACTACTGGAATGGTGTATCAGGCTTTAAATATAGGGGAAGGCAAGGTCTCTTCACTATGCAAGTAAACACATGCTCTCTTTGCTCTCTTCCACTGGATCTGTTTTGTTTGCCAGTAAGAATATTTCATCTGCAGAGTTTATGGACTCAGGCACTTTTAATCCAAAACCTGACATTGCCTCAAATCCAAAATAAAAGCCATTTGAAAGCGGTGGAGTCTGCTTAACCCCCTCTGATTCTTTCCCCTACTGCAAAGTCAAGGTCCCTTCATTTTGCTATCAAATATGGATTTAAATGCATAGTGTTGTTAACCCTTTGGCTTCTAATGGTGGCAGGCTTGTTGTCTGCAATAACAGGATGGAGAGATGGGATGAAGGACTGATGCAAATGATGCCCTGTCTGGTATGATGCCATGATGGAGACCTTGCTTTATTTAGTGCTTAAAGAGATTCCATGAAGACTTCTTAAAAGTGAGGCGTGGGCAAGTGCATGTGAAAAGGAGGAAGAAGAGCTTCACTACTATCTTTAGACATTTGGGGCAGAACTTGCCACCTAACTTCCAGCTGGACCTCGTCCAGAAGTCAGGCTCCAAAGGCATCGGTGACTTTGATCCGTGTTCCCTTACCACCCATGCCACTGTGCATCCACAGCAGCAGGAGGTCATTTTTAGGCTCAGATCTCCAAAAAGTCCCCTGGGGAGCATGCTGCCTCTCCCTCAGCTGCTGCAAAGAAGAGGGGTTCTAGCTTCTAAATGCCTGTGCCCATCCACTATAGGTTCCCTGCTCCTACAAATGAATTAATAACAGGGCAGCAACTTGTTAGTACTCCCAGGGCACTTCCCAGCACCTCTTGGTTTCTCTGTGAAAGAGGAGAGAGCAGTCCCTTTCAGGCAGGGATGATTTTATTCCCCGTTTCATGAAGGACAGCGCAAACCACTGGTGACAGGTGAGGAGACCTGTCTTCGGAGTGAGGAGGGAAGGCAGCAGCTGCCTTGCATCCGAATGGCCACCCGCCAGTTAGCACACCACTGGATGATGAATATTACATTTATTCCCCTGGAACAAATGATCCGAATTCTTAGTGCTTATGGGGAAAAGGTTGGAGGCAGCTCCAGGGCACTGTGTGAAAGGAAATAAAAAAGCAGTTGTAAATCATTACAACCCAGTGGGAGAAAAAAAAAAGCATCCCATTGTCTTTTATTACAGTGCTAAATCAACGAGAAAGGAGGTGGGTGATTTATCAAGGTGGAATCCATGTCACTTACAAGACTCGAATTTGCTTTCATTGGAGCGTCAGTTTTCTGATCGAATGATTTTGCTTTCATTAATTAGCTTTTATCCAAATGCAGCCCCTAAAAGCAGTAGTTCCTGCTCACCAGTAAGAAATTCCATCTGCATGGAAGTGGAGTTGTTGTGTAAGTCTCCTTCCCAAGGTGAACACAATTAAATGTAAAAACCCTAACAAACCCAGGGCCCCCAAATCTCTTTTTATAGCCACAGCGACAACTAATAATACTTAATGGTCTGACTGGCTTTTATCCCTGTTGTTGAAAGCCAGCAGTAAGGCAAACACAAGCATAAATAGCTCATCACAAACAGCAAAAAGAAAGTTGAACTAAGATACTCAACAAAAGCTTGGTCAAAATGTGGTGATGGGCAATTCCAAGCATAGAAAGAACACAGTTTTAAAATATTTTAACCTTAGCTCCCTTTTCATATGCTGTCTATACTGTTTTATTGCACCTTCTGTTTTCATTAATCCTTGATTCTCCACAATGCTGTGGAACAGCTTCAGCAGACTTTCACACATTCACAGGGAAGATTGCCTCAGCAATTCCACCTGTATGGATTGAAGGCAAGAGGGGGACAATGTGTGGGCAGCAGTGGGAATCTCTTTACAGCTGAGCAAATTTTTGGGGCAGAGAGAGGAAAGGTTTCATGGAAGCTATCATGTTGTTACTTGGTTACAAAACAAACTGAAATGTAATATCGGTATAACATACTATACTATACTGTACTGTACTATACTATGCTATAATTTAATTTAATTTAATTTAATTTAATTTAATTTAATTTTAAGTGTTTGCAAAATGAGAGGGGACAGGTCCTGTGGATCGGCTCATAGACAGCCTGCACTGCCAGGTGTGTTCGTCTGCCTCTGCTCAGAGGGTCTGGGCTGCTTCTGCGCTAGGCACGCTCCAGCAGCTTCCCCGGGTGACTTTTATGAGAGGTGGTATGCTCGGGACAGCTGTGGTGTTACGGTGGTGCAGAGAGACAGGAAACACTCTTTGGGGGATGTTCTTTTTACTTTTAATTCCATGTTTATCAGGAACTCTGGCTTCCTCTTCAAGTCTGCTGATAAATTGACCTGGAAGTCTCCTCCGTACTGTGTCATGCTGCTCAACCCTTAAGCACTGCACATGTGTGGAGGGGCCATGGGCTGGGTGGTCGGTGTCGTGAGGAGAGACAGCTCGACTGCACCACAGAGGTAACCCAGCAGGTGCTGGACTCTGACATGGAGCCTGGAGAAGCGTTAAGGCTTCCTGGGGGTCCATTCAGAGCTTTCCTGGGAGGGAGACCACAACCAGTGGAAGAACCAAAGGCCTGTGGGGAAGGAGTACCAGAAGGTTGTTTGGAGCCAAGAGGGAGATGGATTAAACCTCTGCAAGGCTGGGCATATTCTTTTTCATTAAGAACCATTGACTGTTGAGGCCCTGGGAGCATATTTAACAATGCAGCAGCTGGGGTAACCCTGTCCAGATTTTGTCTAGGAGCAAGACTCCAGGGCATACCAGACCCTCATTTACACTGTGGTTTCTACAGGTTGTAGATACTAATACTGTTTCTCTTTCTCCTCCTTCCCTAAAAAGATGTAATAGAAGGACAAAAAAGTAGAGTTTAATAAAAATGGTAACATTTGCTAAAAATGACAGAATAGCTTCTACATAAGGCGTAAGTAGGTAGGACTATTCAGCCTGGAAAAGAGGTTACTGAAAAGGCTATGTTATAAAATAGTGAGATATAAGGAACAGTGAATAGCAGAGTCTCCTATTCATTATAAAAATTAAAGTACATCAAAGAATATTAGCAGGCAGTGAGTTCATAACAAACAAAAGGAGGTGTTTCTTCACACAGGTAGTGGGCAATGACCATAGCAATTGCTGAAACT
>NW_010560995.1:0-19310 GCF_000687285.1 Phaethon lepturus | reverse complement strand
AACCGCCTATTTTATAAGAGTAATACATGGCAGAAAAATTCCCTAAGGGTTGCTGAGTATAAGGATATTGCTTCTGGCTGGGAAAGTTCTTGAGCTGCAAAGCCTGCAAGTCTGGAGGAATGATTTGGAGAAGTGTCTGTACATGCTTGCTCTGTTCTTCTTCAGATGGACAGATAGGAAACTAGAAGGATCTTTTTGATCTGACCTAGTAAATCCATAGCTGTTGTCTTAAAGTTCAGGAATAATTTCTGTCCCTCTGCATCTGTTTCAAATACCTGTCTGTGGGAGGGTCAGCTGCAAGCATTTTTAAAGATATTTTTGTTCTTCTGCGTGCACATTGCTGCTTGCTGGTTTAACCATATGGGTGTAAGCTACTGTTGCTACATCCTGGGAGACTGGCATGCAGAAAGGAACAAAATCCTGTGCTTATTCCTTTAAAGTATGTTTGGAGTGCTCTTTAAAGTGTGTTTTTTCTTTATTCTCTTTTTTTCCCCAGTCATAAAAACATAGCCATACACTGATCAGCTGAGTACACTGGGTTTAATTGTCTGTTTCTGTAGTAGGCAAAAACATGGAAAGGTAAAGAAAACATAAGCCACAGTGGGGAATTCTTGGGTCCAGTGTTTTTGAGGGTGTATTGCAAGGCCTGCCAGCTCCTGATATGAAGATAGCTACTTCAGTGCTGCTCTAATTTATGCTTATCTTTCTACAGGCTTTGGGAAACAAGTGACAGGAGAGCAGCACACTCCAATTATGCCCTTGATACACTCCTTATCCTGAGGACCATAAGCGTAACAGCCTTTACTCTCTCTGCTCCTTGAGGAGGCACAGCAAAAGGGAGAGAGGAAGGAAGGGAAGGGAGTCCTGCATAGGGAGCAGGAGGGTCGTTTCTCCTGATTTTAAGTACCTTTGGGGTTTTTCTTTCTTTGGGGATTTTCCTATTTATGAAAATGCGGCATCTTGCTGGTGAGGTAAGCTCACTTCAGTTTGTCAGAGTAGGCTGAAATGCCTAGCATAATGGAGAATCAAGCTTGCTGGACTGCTGCAGGCAAATTGAACATCGGTCCAGAGATTTCCAGAGCTCCTTTGTCTCTGTCACTTGGAATTCCTCCATCCTCATCAGCAGCAGCTCACCCTCAGCATCATGCATCCACTTCCCTAATTCACATCAGCAAAATGAACAAGACAATGCATCCTTCCAAAAATAAAATATCAACTGGGAATCCACTGATGTGTGATTTCCCTCCTCCCCACTTTCCCTCTCACTGTCAGACATGTTTATGCTTTCATTCCTCCCCAGCCTGCCAGGAACAGCCACTAAGGCATTTGACTTTAAATGATGAGTCTGTAGCTGGGGAGGGCAAGAGGGTGGTCTCTTAAGCGTGGCTGGGAGTTATTACTCCAGGTTAATTACTAGGGGAATTTACGTGGTGAGCATCAATCAAGGCTTAGGCACATCAGACTCTGCTGTATAAACTGGCCTGTCCCCAAACTGCATAAGATGACTTTTATCTTAATATTATTGTTGTATTTGTCAGCTGAATATATAGCCCAAACATATTCTGAAAATGGGAAACCCAGGCAAAAAACATCAAATGTCCTGGGACTGTGAATGCCAGTCTGCATACCAAATGGAATAAACTTGGACTGCCTAGGGTGAGTGATAAATTATAACAATTTGGCATTGATGGGAAAAGGGCTAGTAATGGATTATAACATGTTGCCCTTGCTTAGGGTTACTGAATCATGTCAGGGAATTATGGAGTGAAGAATAATATGCATGAGCCAGTTTTTCTAGTGGGATTGAGGCAATGCGCTAGGCAAAAGCAGGCTTGTAGCACTGGTATTTCCTTCATCAAATGAGGCTTTTTTAAACACTTGGGAACAACTGAGTATTATTCCCTCCTGGGACTGACTTCTTGAGAAGGCAATGTTTGCCAAATAAAAATGATCAGGCGATCCATGGTAATGAATAGTATTTTTAACTTTTCCATACAGGATACAAAAGAAGGGGAAGAAAATGGAAAAAGGTAAAATGTTTAGAAAAAAACCAATTTCTCCCTTAAAGTTGGAGCCCAGACCAAAGATACAACCTGCCCTTATCCTCCCCCATCATAACATTTTCTTTGTCTCCCAGTTCACCGTAAGAAGTGACTCCCAGTTGTTCCCCAGGCCCTGTGGAAAGCACCTTGTTTGGCCCAAACGAGGGGTAGGGTGACAGTGAGATGGCTCTCAACCCATCCTGGCTTCCTAGGGGTGGGTCAGAGAGGTGCGTGAGACATGAGCTGGACTTTCTTCCCCATTTCTTTAAGCACCTACCCAGGTGTGGTGGCTTTGAATGCCCATCCTCACTGAGGCCACCATGGAAGAGACACTGGGCCAGGGCCAGCTGGGATTGCAGGTGGGCTTCAGCCCTCAGGTGACATGCTCATTGAACTGGGTGCAAACTTTGGCTGAAGGAAGACATCTGGAACCTGAACCTAAGTAAAATTAATTAAATGACAACCAAAGGCTCTTTATGAAACTAAGTGGTCTGCAGGTTAATATTTATAGTGACTGAATGTATGTTAAGATAAAGACTGAAGAAAATCAGTAAGGCTACAAAAAGGTACAGAAGCTCAAGTTCTACTTTGTAAAACTCTGTTGTTTAAACTTGTTAAAGCACTTTCATGGCCACGGGACGCAGAGCACACAACAGCGGGCTAGTAGAAAAGCGCTGGGGCACACATACAGCACCTGTGAGCAGCGGCCGCGCGGCAGCGATCGCTTCCTGCCATGGTGAACCTGGGCAAGAAGATAAAACACACTGTGTGTAGGCTGGGATCAATGAGTCCCGATCAACAGCCCACGCTCCGGCGGCTCCACGTTCAGCCCTGCCAGCAGCACAGAGTGGAAAATCTGCCTGGTTCAGCTGGGTTTTCCTATTAACGTTGCTCCATCGTAAACCTTGGGCAAACGCCATGTTGCTGGGGAGGTGGGAAGAGGGGTGGGGGAAACCCAGATGCATTATTCTGTGATGGTAAGGCAGCGCGTGGTGGCTGGGACATCATCTGCTGCTGGTAGGGGAGGAGAGCAAAGGGAAGAGGAGGAAATAGTGTGGATTGGGAAAAGCAGGGGAGAGGGATTGCTAAGGAGAGACAGTTCACTGCTGGCTTATATACATCTTTTATCTCTATATCACCCCCGTTGCGGATACAGTCATTCATGAGGATGATACACTGCACCACATCCCGGTGCCACAGCCTGAGGAAGGCTTCAGCTAGAAGGGCTGAGGACATTTAAACAGCCTCACATGGGACAGGCACCGCGGAGCAGTCGGGGAGGCACGTGGGATGGCACTGACACAGGGACAGCAGTGGTTCCCTCCCCCTGCAGCCTATTCCCCTCTCTCTACTTCATCTTCCTACTGATGGAGAAAAAAAGCCAACATTTAGAAATGTTGTAAAAAAGACCCAGAGGCTATTGTTTTGTTTTTGTTGTTGTTGTTGTTGTTTTTTTTAGCTGGGGATTGTGAAGTGTTACAGGGAGGAGGAACTGGGGCTGGGAACTTGGAAGGGGATGGGGAATTTAGGGACATGGCTCCCTGAGAGCCTCCCATTTGGCACTTCTTGTGAGAATTTCAGCTTTCCTAGTGAAAAGCCTGGTTATCGCTGCAGCTTGGCAGTGAAGTAAGACTGACTTTGGGTGGATGTGCCATGCAGAGGTGGACCAGGGCAGTGTCTGGTAGTTTCTTTCTCAGAAACCTTCTCTAGGAGGGAAAAAGAGCTGGACACCTGGGTGACAGCAGCTCTCCTGTGGATGAAGGTGGAGGTTTATAACATATCGGTACTGTACAGTAAGTTTGAAGGTCATGGATATGCTGATAGCTATAAAGTTTACAGGTGGAACTCTTTCCAGCACCTTCCAGTTATACAGTGGAAGGATGAGTCCCTTCGCTCTTGCTGGAGCAATACAGAGGGAGCTCTGCACATCAAGACTGACATTCCCAAGTGGGCCATAATCTGCTTTCACATAAATAAACAGCATGCAGCTGTCACAAAAGCTTTCATGGATTCAGGGCAGAAAAAAGAGAGGATAAAGATATGTAGCAATTAAAACATTTAATATTCACGTGAGCCTGATGTCCCATGGAGCTGGCCCAGCGTGTGTTTTTGTTAGGAAAAGTAAAGCCAGCCAGCTGGATGCTTTCCCTTCTGCAAAGTAAGGGGCCACTGTAGCTGAACTGATGCTCTCTGGTGCCCTATACCTGCCACAGAATCATAGAATAGTTTGGATTGGAAGAGACCTTTTAAGACCATCTAGTCCAACCCCCCTGCAATAAGCATCTTTACATCTACCTTGAATGTTTCCAGCCATGGGGCATCTACCACCTTTCCGGGCAATCTGTGACAAGGTTTCACCACAGTCACTGTAAACATTTTTTTCCTTATATCTAGTCTAAATCTGCCCTCTTTTAGTTTAAAACCGTTACCCCTTGTCCTATCGCAACAGGCCCTGCTAAAAAGTCTGTCCCCATTTTTCCTATAGGTGCCCTTTAAGTACTGTGAGATTGCAATAAGGTCTCCTCAGAGCCTTCTCTTCTCCAGGCTGAACAACACCAATTCTTTCAGCCTGTCTTCATAGGAGAGGTGTTCCATCCCTCGGATCATTTGTGTGGTCCTCCTCTGGACCCGCTCCAACAGGTCCATGTCTCTCCTGTGCTGAGCGCTACAGAAGTGGATGCAGGACTCCAGGTGGGGTTTCACAGCCCAAGATACAGTTGGCCTTTTGGGCTGCAAGTGCAAATTGCCATCTCATGTCCAGCTTTTCCTCCACCAGTACTCCCAAATCCTTCTCAGCAGGGCTGCTCTCAATCCCTTCATCTCCCAGCCTGCACTGTTACTGGGGATTGCCCCGACCCAGGTGCAGGACTCTGCACTTGTCCTTGTTAAACCTCAGAAGGTTCACACAGGCCCATTCTTCGAGCTTGTCCAGGTCCCTCTGGATGGCATCCCGTCCCTCAGGTGTGTCAACTGCACCATTCAACTTGGTGACATCTGCAAACTTGCTAAGGGTGCACTCGATCCCCCTGCCTATGTCATTGATGAAGATACTAAAGAGTACTGGTCCCAGTATGGACCCCTGAGGGATACCATTCATCTTCAGCCATGCTAAAAATGTCATTGTAACACAATGACAATGTAAACTTCAAGCGTTGTCCTCAATCTGTGCATCTTGTCACCTTCCTTAAGCCAATGAACTGTTCCTTCTTGTCCTGCTTTCCTCTGTGATGCCCAAGCAAAAACAACTTTTTCTGTGTTTTTCATGAAGTCTTTAAAATCCCCTGGTCAGTAAGAAGCATGCACCTCCAATTTATTGATCAGCTTTTAAAATATTTTAAAACCAGTAAACAGACAAATAAGCCTAAATAGCTAGTCTAAAGACCAATTAAGTGCTCAAAGAATGCATTTTCTTTCAGGGTTTTTGCCAGTTTGCAAGTAATTTTGGTGGCTGTGCTTTAGGCAGCACCAGTGTGGATGCTACCCTGGTTAATGTACAGTACAATACTAATGTAATGCCAATTATAGATAAACATCTTAATTAAAAACTGAGGAAAGCATGCTTAGATATTTTCTAGAAAGTAAGATTGGAATGTAACCTGAATCTTTATGAATGCAGTGGGGAATAACAGATAATCTTGATGTTCTGAGACTTTTTGCTTGGAAACAACATTTATTTTGAAAGAGCAAAGCACAGAAGTAGTCCCTTTTTCAGAAAAACTGCCTACCATGTTGACAAAAGAAATCAGTGTTTGTACTCAAACACAAGACATACGACTATTTTGTATGTCTTGAAATGAAGAGCATGTTTTCAAAAAAAGGCGAATAGACTGGCCTATGTAATTATTCATATTCAAGGCATTTTTGGCAAATGCTTTACACAGTAAGGCTGTTGCGGTCACACAGTCATCTTATTTTTTCTTGCCTCTCAGAGATGCCTGTTAATCAAACGTGGCAGCTGAATTTGGACCTGATACAGACAGAGTTTCTACCTTCCCTGATGCTCTCAGGGTCAGGTGGGTAAAAGCAGGAGGATCCTAATGAAGTTCTGCTGAAGACAGTCAAGATCACACAACAGTCGGGTGTAACATTTGGCCAGGTATTTCATAAGTATCACCAGCCACATCCTCAGGTGCTGCAAATCAGCGGGGCTCCACTGAGCATCATGGGCTGTATTGATTTCTCCTGGGATGTTCAGGTGCTGCTTTGCTGTCACTTTCTGAAGGGGTGTTTTATGCATGAAAAGGCTCTGAATCAAACCTCTAAAGAGTACGTAGGATGAAAAGCACAATGAATTTAGGAGCAGCTACCCAGGAAGCTAACTTAGCGATAAGAACTTACTAATAAAGTGCTCGATGAGAAAGGGAACCGATATTTGAGAGTAACAGGCCAACAATGGAGCCCAAAGGATATGTTTGAGGCTCTCAGATGTCCCAGATGATTTTTGATGCTGAAAAGATATCAGATAGTCAGAGCTAGCTGCACGCTGGAGACTAGTACGAAACATGCTGTGAAGTCTGTCTTCCAGCTGACAAAACAGCCAAGCCATTACAACGCAATCTGGCTAGCATTATATCTTTTAATACATTTCCAGACTTTAGTTTCTGAAATCTCCAGAGGACCATGAGCCTCCAAGGTCATCAGGGTTTCGACCTTTCTTTTATTGCCATAGCAACCAAAGCTGTCTTTAGTGTTTAAATTAGTTAATCAATTGCAGTCCTTGATTTATGCTGGTTGGCAGCAGTCGTCCCTGGAAGCTATTTCTTGACTAATATGTGCTTTTATCACAGGAGGGTATTCCCACACCTCAGTTGAATAAGACCCTTTGATAGAGGAATTCACTTCATCATCTGAATTCAGTACCTCATCTGGGGCCAACTAGCATGAATTACTATTACAGATTTTTTTTCCCCCTAGAATCATCTTAATTCTGGTTTACAACCCCATAGAAGAAGACGGGGGGTCACTTAATTGGAAAAAAACACGGGCTCTAATTGCTTCCATAAAAATGGAGAATGCTCCACCTTTGAACTGTGTGTAAATGAAATTACAATGCACAAACAAATTAAACACTTCAAAGAACTCTTTTGAATGAGGTCAAAATATGAACCTTTTTCTAGTTAACTGGCATATTCTGATAATCCCTGATTCTTCTGAGAAATAGCATGGAATAAAGGATGAAGGGCAAGGTCACTGACAGAAATGCCCCGAGACCGGGGACTGTCCATTGATTTACTCTGTGGGTTTGGGTACGTGAGTCCAGCCCTCTGCAACTCAGTTCCCTGAATTGTAAAGCGCAGCTAATACCTACCTTACTCGAGTGGAAACAGAAAGTGGTGAGTGATTTCCGGTTTGAAATGGCACCTTCTTCTCTATTTCTTTCCTCTGTAAAATAGATGTATCTATCTTCACAAGTACAGATGCTTACAGCCTGTTCTGCCTGTGCTCCAAGCTGGTTTAAGAGAGTCACAGGCTCTCTGGGAAAGGATGGGAAGTCACAGGATAGGAAGGGACCTCCAGAGGTCTCAAGTCCAAACCCCTGCCCAAAGCAGATCCACCAAGTTGTTCAGGCTCTGTCCAGGTGAGTGTTGAATACCTCTGAGAATGGAGATCCCACAACCTCTCTGGGCAATGCGCAGCTTGGGTTGACATTCTTCATCTCTGCAGAGATGTATTTATGAGGACTGCACTCTCCCAGCAATACTTCTTTGTACAGTAACATACTTTAATAGTTTTGCACTTAAACCTGCTTTTCCTCCTTGGACAATCAGCGAAGTCAGGCTTTGGCTGTCTCGTATTCTGTGTAGGCACAACCTAAGGAATTACCAACCTGTACTCTCTATGGCAGCTCTGTATTAAAAGTAATTTCCAAATACTGGTCAAGCTCTGACCTGTGAGTAGGATTTTCTTTTTCTTCCAGTCACTGATAGAAGCTTTAAGAAAGCTTCTGGAGAAGAAGAAGAAGAACTGGAGAAAGTTGGGAATTTCTTGGTGAACTACTAGAAAACAAAGATAATGTCCTGTCTATTTTGGGTTGTGTTCTTAGCTAGAGTCCTGGATCTCAAAACCAAACACATTTGGTTGAAACAGTGTATATGTTCTTCTCGTAATGCCTATTGACACTTATTATTCATTGGGCTTTAGAAAAGGATATGGACTCTGCAATGCCAAAGCCCACATGCTGCTGACTTGTGAAAAAGCACTCTGTACCTTAGTTTTCACTAATGCAGAGTGAAGCGTGCTGTTTGCAGAGCAAAAAATAATCCCTGCAGTCCAGCACGGTAATTCTTTCTGTTGCCTTAAACTGGTGGCCCCTCGGGACATGTTCGCCTGGGCTGGCTTCTGACAACATGACCTCATCATTATGCTAAACCAATGTTCTTCCTGTCTTTACACAAATAGTCTTGCAATCCAAATGAGCACACTCTTTGTTATTTTAAAGAGTTGCTGGTACCAAAGCGAATCATTTTTCTTTTGATTAGCATTTTCAAAGGATAACCTTCGTGAATTTTCCACAGAGGCTGCTGCTGCTGCACAGTGCATCTGGTTGAGTTTTATCATTTAGCAATTCTTGGCCTCAAAATGCTCTTGTTCCTGGGACTTCTTGAAAGTTGTGACATGATGTCTGGTGAGGACAATGCCTTTTTCCTGATGGGCATTCACTGTGTGATAGGACTCATGTTTTACATCCTCTGTTTGCTGCCAAGGAGGTTGTTGTTGAGGGGAAGGTGAAACCAAAGAAGAGGCATCTTTGGAATGTGCAATGGCAGCATCCCCGTGAAAGACGTGGGACTGAGTGCCAGCTTGGAGAATCAATAAAATCAGAGTAATTTTCATATTCTTGCTTATAGTCTCGGTTATATTTCCTCTGTAGCTCTAAGAGGGCTTTAATTTGGGTAAGTGTCGATGCAACTTTGATCACGAAGTTGAGGCTTTGCCACATGTATTGAGCACTATCAAATGAACTGACAAGCGCCATATTTGCAGTTCCTCTGGAACAACACTATCCATTTGCAGTGGGATTAATTAGTTATGGTGCTCAGAGAAAGGATTTCAGTAGTAACTTATGGAATTTATTGCTTAATGTAAAATAAATGAAGTGGGAGAGGCGATGGAGATTAGGATGCAGCTTGCTGTTTTATAATATTTAAGCTGATTGCAGGTATTCAGAATAGTTCGTATACCACTTTGGCACCAGCCCTGAGCCTTTTAATCTGATCTTATTTTCTGATGTGACTCTGCAGCCGAGAGGGACCCAGGCCCTTTGTGAAGTTAACAAAACAAGACAAATGGTGCTGGTGCTGTGCCAGACACGGTGCGGTCAGCGGCCGTCAGCGATCCTCGCTGCTGTGATCCGCGCTGGGAACAGTGGCAACGTGGTTTTGGTTGGAGTCGGGATTCCTTGGGGCCACTGGATGCCATTTAAAAAGTAACTATAAAAACAAGAGGCTGTGGTGGTCTCTCCTTAAAGAGGAGGTAAACCAAGAAGATTTAAGAAAACAAGGTTGTGGCACCTCGGAGGAGGTTTGGATTTGCCTTTTGAACTCCTTCTTCGCTTTTTGGTCTGACATGGACTGCATCTCCTTCTGGGGCAACGCCATAGCACTGCTAGTGTGTGTGGGATAATATATTCAGGCTTCGGTCGTATAGGAAACCCTTTAGATCATTTGGAAGCAGCACCCTTTGTGGAGTGAAACTTGGGTGTGAAAGCCGCCTAACAAGGAAAGCAGGGTGAGAGGAACCTTACAAGTAAAAAGAAGTATTCAGTGATTTCTCATTTCAGATATCTGGTACTAAAGCCAGAGGATGTCGTCTGAAGAGTCAAACTGAGGAAAAGTCACTGAATGAAGAAACTTGTGCTAACAAACATATGCAAACTGCAAAAATCAGAGAATGCCTTTGATGTCCACGTTATCTGTAGGGAATATTTTAATTGTGTGCTGAACAGGAGCGGTTATCTTACCTTGATTTCAAGTTGCATACCCTTTCATTCCCCACCAGGATTTGCCCTCATTTTCTTTTCTTTTTTTTCCTCTGCACTTTGCTTTTTTCTAGTTTTCTGTGCTTTTTCCCCATTTTTTTCTTTATTTTAAAAAAAAAAAAAAAGCAGAAACTTCCTATTTCTGTCTTACCATCTGGTCTCACTCCACAGTGGCTTTCCTGCTAGATTGCTGCCGCTGGAACTGCATAGCAGGTATATGCCATTCCAGGCACATAAATTTTCCAGAAGCAGCTGTTACAACAGTGGTTTTTGCTTGGAAAATGCAATTCCAAAGTTAATTAGGACAATAGTGGTTTGGACGCAGGGTATTTAAAAGCCAGGCACAATTGAACCAAGATCTTTTTTTTTAAAAGGAGAGAAATCTAACCTTTATAGCTATTATTCCCTCTTCATTTTAAGTTCCAGAATTTTATTATATCATTTTCTCCTTTCCTTTTTTTACATAGAAACTCTGCTTTCCCTTATAGACCATCTTCCCTTCCTGACACAGTATTCATCACTGTAGTACCCAAGTGTCTTCCTCCGTGTGACTAATCATTGTCATGTGTTTTCATTTCCACCCTTTCTAAGAGCAGTAGGATGTTCAGTAACATCATTTTGCAAGTAGTAGGAAGAGGTTCTGTTTGGTTCCGTTTTTTTCTTAATTCTTGTTTTTGTTTGTTCTCCCCCCTGCCTCTGGTTAGTGCACAAAGGCTTTCATTTTTCTCTTTCTTTTTCAATTTGCTCTAATAGCCTTCAACGTCTTCAGTCATTCTCAGTACATCTCCACATCACAAATGTATCTGGAACCGAGATGATTAATCATGGCATAGCAGTTTATTTTCTCTAAGGTATACATAGCTGAGTAAGATTTAATGTGCTTCAAAGGACAGACTCTCAAAGGAACAGCAGGACATTAAAATTCTCTTTTTGGATAGCAAGAGGAATTGTCAGGAAAACAATAATAGTGATATAGATATATATACAGTGAGGGCAGTGTGGGGAGAGGAGAGGATTTACTTATGAAATGCATTAGTAGGGGACTCTGCTGTCTGACACCTGATAATGTAGGTTACTGCTGAAAGCCTGTTTTTAAAACTCACTCTATCCACGCTGATCTCTTCATCCAGGATCATTTCTAACGAGTGAAAGCTCATAACACATTGACTTTTCCAAATTAGCCAAGGATGATGTTTTCTGTGGGTTAATGAAACCCCGGCAGCCAGTAAACCAGACGACGGCAAAACTGGGCTCATAAAGCACTCATTCCGGTTCGTGTGAGCCTCTGCACCGAGCAACCTTCCTCCTACCCCTTCCCCTTTGCCGAGTAGTCACCGTGTTGAAAAGCGTGGCTTTTAGTCATCCTGAAAGTATTTGAGAGCTTGCCCTGAAATTGCTAAAGATGTTTTCAGGATGAGGGTCAGCAAGGGGAATGGTGAGGAGCAGGAGGTCTCTGAAAGGACTTGAGAGCTTGAGCCAGGTGCTGCCCTTGCTGTCCCTGGGGGAGCTAAAATGCTCTCCAAGGGGGCTGGTTTCGGTCCTACTTGTGGAAGCTATTTTATTAAGTACTTAAATAGTCATTACACTGGGATGGAAAAATAGGAGTTGCCCTTCCCAAGCAGACTACGGGCCCTTTCAACTCTTTGTCTCAATGAATAGTTATTTCCTCCATGCAAAGGGGGGCAAGTCCAAGCCCTGCGACCTGTCTGGGGTGACTCCGACATGGGGCAGGGGAGGCCAGGAGGGACCAAAACCTGCTGCTGAGGTGCCCTGGGTGGATGCACGAACTGATGGGCTATTGGCACTGCCCTGGCGCAAATGTGCCAAAAATGAGCTTTTCATGGCCTTTGCTCTTTTTCAAAGTGCTACCACAGAAATGAATCTGTTTGGGATTTTTGTTTTACTGACAAATTAAAAAAACCCCAAAAACATATTTTTTATTTTATCTGATTTTTTTTCCCCCCTAAGACAAGACTGTTTTCATTTTAGATGCAGAAGCCAATTATGACGTAGCCCTGCTAGAAATAATAGGGGATTACTCAATAATTATTTCTTTCTGTATTTTCATTGCTGAACTGTTTCAGTTTTGAGTCTGGTGTTTTACTCACTTGACAAGCAGCCTTCATTTTATAGCTTGATGCTGTTAAACAATGCTGTCATCTGCTTTCTCATTTTGTAACGCTGTTTAGCACTAATGATTCATGCAGGTAATGTATACACTGTGTAACAGAAAATAAATACCATGGGGTTTGCTAAAAGAAAGGTAATACAATATTTGAGAGCCTTGTTCCCTAGAGGAAGGAAATTGTAATTGTTTCCATAATGCATCTGCCTGATGACTTCTGAGCTTCACAGGCTGTGGGACTGAGCTCCTTCTGCCCGCTGCCTTCCCACAGCAGGCTGAGTTTGGCCCCACTGAAGGTCTGGAGCACAACCCCGTGTTTCCAGCGGGGAAGGAGGAGCGTAGCTCAGCCCCGGACCTGCTGAGCGGCTGCACCCGTTGGGATGGGCCGTGAGTTTACAAGTGGGTGGTGGCAGCTCCCCGGGTCTCTCCTTGGGGCAGCAACGTTGCCTTAAATCCCTGCAGCAGTTCATGCAGAGCTGTGAATGTCAGGGGGTTGGGATGGCATCTTCATGGCTTTCCTCCAGTCTGAAGAAAGTCTCGTCTCACCTCCGTAGTCCCTTCTCTGCTACTCCAAGTATTAGTAGCTGCTGGAGTTTGGTGGATGTGACTTAATGCCATGCTGTATTCACAAGAATATACTCTATCCATCAAATAACTTGAGGGTGAATTGCTGAGTTTCTCAGGCATGCTGTTTTAATCTTCATGGCCTGCAGTGGTTTTGGTGAAGGAAGCTCACCACAAATCACAGTCACAGGTGTTTTTTTCTGAAATCTAGAAGGTGTAACCCATGGTCAATAATTTCAAAAGTAACCAGTGGTTACGTTGCCCCACCGCTGGTGGAGCTCTTCTTACAGAAGGCTGAATTTCAGAGGCTGAGTGCTTAATGCCTGGCATAGACCCAGCTGAAGCATGTCAAGCCCCCCTCATTTC
This sequence comes from Phaethon lepturus, assembly GCF_000687285.1. Classification (NCBI taxonomy): domain Eukaryota; kingdom Metazoa; phylum Chordata; class Aves; order Phaethontiformes; family Phaethontidae; genus Phaethon; species Phaethon lepturus. The sequence continues at coordinate 6,235 of NW_010560995.1, read as the reverse complement.
ATTAGTGATGCCTGCTGCAGTGTCTGTTTCTGGATGGTTCTGGGGGAACAGCTCTGCTAGTCACCAATTAGTCACCAGGACAGAAATCAGGTTGTCATTCTGCATTCATTAATTCTGGGCCTTTGCACTGTAAAATCACCTGGCTGTACCAGAGGGATCCAGGACAGGCACTAAGCCATGGTCATATTCCTATTGAACTTGCCAAGTTGCACATTGAGTTTTATGCTGGCTGTTGGGTGACAGATGACACGTGGTCCAGCCTGAAGTTGAAGTGGTTTAGGTCCTTTGAAACAAAGTCATCAAAGAAAAAGTAATGCTTTCCAAATTGTTATCAAATTTGAATACATGTAGTGAGTTTATACCTGTTCAGTACTTTATATCATGTGGTTGTTGCAATTTCTGCTCTGATGCAAGGCACCATAAAACTGGATACAGAGTCTTGTGGTCCCGTGCCCACATTTAATCCCACAGAATACTTCAAATTCTGAATATACAGGTTGCATCCCATAACCACAATTCATGCTCTTTGTTGAAAATTCCTTTCTGCTCTCCTTTCTCCCAACTTTGTGTTTTTGTCATTTGCTAAACAGATTGTAGCTTCAGACAAATAGCTTTCCAATAATAACTAGAGGTGGGAGCAGCCATGTCAAGGATATTATAAAAACTTGCTCTCTGTGCTGTTTTGCTTAATCCTGACAACACAGCCAAGAGAACCAAGCACTGAACAGAAGGGACGTAAAATTTCCTAATTCAGTGTAATGATGGATAGCATACTTTGCCTTTTTGCAGATCTTTATGAATGGTTAAAGTTATGGCTAGGCTTGGATTAAGCAGCGTTTCAACCAAAATATTGCATTTGGGTCTTTCAGACATTGAGTCATTTGAAAGATGGGGGAACATTTAATCTTACGCCCACACAGACATCTTCATTTCCAAAACAGGATCTCTCCTGACGCTTAATGACTCTCCAGCCTGTGTTGAAACTGAATGCTGAAAGGAAAATACATCAGTCAGCAAGGGAGTGCTAAAACTCTGTACTTGTTCAAACATCGTTGTCAGCACCTCTGTTTTTGGGGGGGTTTATACAGGCTAAATATTCTGGACAATACTCTTTATAGCCTGGAAAATCTTTATTATGTGTATTTCATGTAGCAATTCCTCTATTTCATGAATCCCACATCAATATTTCGCTAGTCAGTTCTTCTTTACTGACCAGAGTAAAATACCCCGATTGTCCAGGAGCTGGTCCTCAGCCTTGCCTAGGTTAATGATTTCCTTCATGTCTGATCCCTTTTGACAAAACATTTGTGCCTCTTGAACTTGACTCGGACCAGATGGAAAATGGAATGAAAAATGGAAACTCTGGAAACTGCTTATTGTGTCGCATTTGAGCTCTCCTTCATATATGCAGTTCATCTGTGTCGTAGATGAAGTATCAGGTGATTCTAACCTCTTTCCTGTTTTAATGGCAAATGTTTCTCAGATTTTTCATGACTGATGGAGATTTTGTATGAACACTGTAGTGTCACTCAGTCACTATTAGGGCAGAGAGCTGTCAGCGAAGTAAAGGGAAGGTTTTAGATGAACTCTAATTATAGATGATTTTGAGCCTGGTTAATTATGTCACTTCTTTAATAGACTCAGCAGTGTCTGAAGGTGTCAGTAGCCCTTGTGAGGATCAGAATATCCTCAGCAGCGTTCAGCACTGCTGAGACTGGACTCTCGTGAAACTGCCCCCAAAAAATCATCTCTAGTTTCGCATGGCAGTAGACCAGGAAGCCAAGAGCTACGCAGAGTCACAAGGAGACCTAGTTTAAGCAGGGAGCAATCAGCTGGGAAGTTCACAAGATGTTATTTTGCCTTCTGTGTTATATCTTGTCCATGCCTCAGATAATGGGGATATCTGGGGGAAAAAACGAAGTCCAAGGCTTAGAGGTATCAGCTCCATGGCAGCAACACGTACCGTGGGCTTGAGATGCCTGCTCTGGAGTCCTGCTTGAACATCCACCAGCAGAATGAGCCATCTTATAAGGTTTTGTAATGTTCATTTACCTACCTGGCAAGCCTGCAAGTGAAATTGGCCAGGAGGGTCAGCTCTCCGCTTAGGCCATGGACATTCGTTGATTTGAGATCCTCTGAGATGAGTGGAGCTGCGAAGGCTGTAACCCAATCCTGAGGAATTACCACCAAATCCACTCCCTCTGAAACCCTAAAAACCCATGCATGAGGCTGCAGGGCAGCTTAGCCCAGGTCTGTCTTCTGCTGCAAACCTCCCTCCAGATGTCTTACTGTCACTGGGGAGGGTAACACAACTGTTACTGCCAGATGAGATAAGGCAGTGACTCTCCACTTTCCTCTAACTGTTATTTGTGTCTCACTGAGTCCAGGTGGAAAGAGTTTAACTTTTCCTGTGGGAAGAAATGTCAATATGAAACCCAGAAGCAGATGTTTTTTCCAGCAGCTTGATCTCTGCTATTTTTTCTGAAAAGGGAGATTTTAGCTCTTTTTTTTTTTTTTTACATTAGTTTTCATCATGTGTTTTTTTTCTTTTGTTTGCAAAAAGATAAGAAAAGCTGATAGGAATTTAGAACAGGGGGTGAAATGACACATGTGACGTTTTCACTAGCTGCAAGTCACTTTGAAATGTGGTTTGTAACATTAGCAGTGTCCGAGTGTATAGAAGACCACTGAACAGTTTTGTCCTTTCTGCTCTTTGGCACTGACCCACTATAGCTTCATTCAAAACCACATTTTTAAAGAACGGCCTTGGTTCGGCAGCATAGACACAGGCACCCGTGTTGTACTGGGAGGTGCTGGTTCATTTTGACCCTGGTAAGAAAGGCATTCAGGCTCTGCAAAGTATCACTTCAGGTGCCGTTTGTTGAATCCAACACTGTAAAGCGGAAGACAAGAGCATAAATAATCTTGTCTGCTGTGAGATGCTGGGGATGCTGAGTTGTGCGGTGCAGGGTGGAGCTCCAGCCTGGGCGCAGCACTCCACACAGACCCCACCCCAGTGGATGCCTCATTTTGGTCATTTGAGCTCCTACAGGGTTTTCTTACAAGAAAACAGCTCCAGTCATCATTTCTACTGCCAAACAGAGAGGACGTCCACATGAGAACTTGTTGCTGCAGTGTCAGACAAAGGCAAGGCCACGCAAGTGGTGTAAAGGTCAGTACCAGGTGGGAGCTGCCTGTGGGCTCCTCCATTACCATCACCCAGCTGAGGGAGAGGCGCATCACCTTGCCCTGCACCGAGGGAGAGGTGCAGCATGGCACAGGCTTGAAATAAGTCTGCGTTCCACATCACAGAATCATTAAGGTTGGAAAAGACCTTTAAGATCATCAAGTCCAACCATCAACCCAACACCACCATGCCCACTAAACCATGTGCTGAAGTGCAACGTCTACATGTTTTTTTGAACACTTCCAGTGCTGGTGACTCCACCACTTCCCTGGGCAGCCTGTTCCAATGCTTGACCAGTCATGCATGTCTTTGTCAGAATGTCCTCATTCAAAATAGGCGCCTTAATTTTATTTCAGCAGAAACAGTGCTCTCTGCAGTATCATATGTTAGCTAATGCCCCTGTTAAGCTCAGTAGTGGTTTCTCGTGGTGGGTTAGCTGTAGTTTCTTATGTTCCTTGGGAAGGGTCTATCATTGTCAATATGCTTAGTCCTCCTGTAACATCAAATCATTTAGAATGCAAAAGATAATCACTATAATTTGTGTCTTGAAACAAAATCAGAGATGAAAAATATTGAGATAAAATAATCCAAAATTTCATATTTTTTAATCCTATAAAATTTGAATACCTTGAAGCTCATAGATTTTTAATAGATTCAAGTTCTGCTGAATCAATTACAAAAGCTGTCAAACTTGTTATTGATGTAGTTTTGGCATGGTAGTTTCTTTTATTCATTTGCTCCTTTTGTACAATTTCTTAGCAAAAGAGATTTTTGAGAAAGATGGGATGGGGAGAGAGAGAGACAGAGGTTGAGAGCACAAGAGAGAACGAGGGCGGGAGGGAGGAGGAAAAAAAGGAAGGAAGGAAGGAAGGAAGGAAGGAAGGAAGGAAGGAAGGAAGGAAGGAAGGAAGGAAGGAAGGAAGGAAGGAAGGAAGGAAGGAAGGAAGGAAGGAAGGAAGGAAGGAAGGAAGGAAGGAAGGAAGGAAGGAAGGAAGGAAGGAAGGAAGGAAGGAAGGAAGGAAGGAAGGAAGGAAGGAAGGAAGGAAGGAAGGAAGGAAGGAAGGAAGGAAGGAAGGAAGGAAGGAAGGAAGGAAGGAAGGAAGGAAGGAAGGAAGGAAGGAAGGAAGGAAGGAAGGAAGGAAGGAAGGAAGGAAGGAAGGAAGGAAGGAAGGAAGGAAGGAAGGAAGGAAGGAAGGAAGGAAGGAAGGAAGGAAGGAAGGAAGGAAGGAAGGAAGGAAGGAAGGAAGGAAGGAAGGAAGGAAGGAGGAAAAAAGATCATCTTATGTGTTTTAGCCATAGATCTATTATGGTTCCTCTTGCTGGCATACGGTGCCTACTTTAATTTTCTTCAAATTAAAAAATGGTGGAAGAAGTGTCGTGCTGAAGCTGCAGACACATCTTTCTGACTTTAAATGTCTTCAACAAGCTATGTCTGTAACTGCTTCTCCCTGCTGCTCAGTACTTGCATTATTCAAATCTGAACTTTACATCTGACTTTCTTTCTAAAGTTTGTCAGAAACTATCAAATCCACAATTTCAAGTATAGATTTGTTTTTAATAAAATGTCAATTAAGAAGACTGGTCCAGTTTCCAAGTTAAAATACAAAAAGTGTTCAGACCTTTTTTTTGTATACAGGACCGGTACAGGAAAAAAAAAACCAAACCCTTAAAAGGATTTACAAGAGGTGATAGGTCTCACTTTTTAATTGGTTCCACTTGTTTCTTCCCACATCTTCTCCCAGCTATCAGGAATGTGTCCTTCCCATTGTTCACCTATGGAAGTTGCTCACCAGTCCACAGCTCTCATCTCCTCCAGTGTCTCCTCAATACTTACTTCTTTCACAGTGGTTATGGGAAGGTAATTAAGCAATAGTGACCTAAACAACATTCAGGTGGATAGTCTCCCTATCTTAGTAAGGGTAAGACAACATTATAACTATTTTCTTACCTCTCCACTGGCTTGTTGTTTATTGAGGTAGGACTTCTGGTTCAGTTGCTTAAACAGTTCAAAACAGGATAAATGAAAGTCAGTGAACTATACGCTAATTTTAGTCAGTGTATAAACGCTGTTAATGCTGAAGCCCAAACTCTGGTCCGTTTAAAGCACAAAAAGTTGAATGTTCAAAAATCAAGGATAAGTTCTCCTTTATACATTTTTTTATAAGGCTGTATAATCTCTTGACCTCTCTTCCTTTTTTGATAAGATTAATTTTGATCTCTGAAAGAAGAAATAAGATGATCTGTTATTGGTATTTCTTGTGCATGGACCATCCATCATGACATACAAGCAAAAATGGTTTGTCTTTTCTGAAAACTACTGACTACAGTAGAAACCTACAAACCTGAGTATATGTCAGGTTTGTAACAGGAGCTCTGCCAAGTTCCTTGTAATTAGTGGAGATTTTAAAAAGTTCAGTCTAGATGGTCTAACAGTGTTTGAATTAAGGTTAGTTCTTTCCTAAAGTTGTTCTTGCTTTTCCTTTCACATTTTGAATTATAGAAAGTGAGGGGGTGGGGAGGTGAGAGAGGTACAGCATCTAAAAGCCTTCTGCACTTTTAAAGGATTAAGGCATCCTCTACGTGCACTGCTCCTTGTGATGCGAGTAGAAATTTTATATTTGTTGCAAAGATAGAACTGTGGCCCAAAGACTTCAGAGTATTAGGAAAATACAGACTCCCCACTTGCTCATTAAGAGTCGTCTTTTCTTATCTACAAATATATGCAGATAAGATGCTAATTATGTAGATCCATCTGTTATATTTAAAGCGTCATAAATGTAGATCCTAATTTTAGAGCTGTTCATAGAAGCTTATTATATTTCAAGGCCTTCTTTTTAGAATATGATTTTTTAGAGTGCTATTTACATCTGGAGCAAAGTATAGGAGGCTGGGGAGGCCTGCAGGTTGCCTAAGGGATAATTGTGAACCATGTTTTCCCTCTCTTTTGGGAATGTCCATGACAAAGTATTTTACGCACCCTGGCCACAGCTCCTACCATTTTTCACAGAATCAGAGAGTCATTAAGATTGGAAAAGACCTTCAAGATCA
>NW_010560994.1:66738-70556 GCF_000687285.1 Phaethon lepturus | reverse complement strand
CTGGGCTTTTGCCTTTCTAATTTTGTCCCTTGTCTTGTTGGCTTTTTCTAGAAACTTCTCACATTCGATGGAAATGCTCTCAGTACCAGGTCTGGTATTATAAATATAAAAGTACAGCTTTGATAGAGGTCATGTATGCAAGTACGTGTTGTGAGTCTCTCTGCTGCTTCATATACGCCTTGGGGAGGTCTCACTGAAAGGATGGAGAATGGTTTCAGGAAAATCCTTTTGGGAATCTAGAATTGGTATTTCCAGGGCAATATAATGGCTTGACTTTTCAGATAGTACCCATGGCAGATTGGTGATACCATAGCAAAGAAAAAGGGGAAAAAAGTGGTAACAAGGGGTAGGAGGGGGGGGTTCTCTGTGAGTTTTGTGGATTCAGTTAAGGAGGTATTGAGCTGCTCAGTAAAAGCTGAAGTTTCTGGATTTCTTCCTGCAGTCAGGAGATCTGGTGTCCACAAAATTACATTTTTTTTCCTGATATGTGCAATATTATAGCTTATAGAACTATTTGCATCTTAAGGAGTTCTTCCCTGGGCCTAGATATAGGTCAGCTTGAATATGTACCAAAACCACAATACGCCGTTATGCCGTCCCAGCACTTGCCATTATAAGCCCTTTTTATCCTGTTTTAAACAAACAGCTTAAGCTGAAATTTTCTGTGCTGGGTACCTGTATCAGTCCGAACCTTCTTCGAAGGTCTCGGCAAAAGTGACGGCGCTGTTTCTGTGAGTGGGGCTGTGGAAAGAGGCGTGTTGTATGTGCACTATGGATGCCGTCCGTCTGTAGAAGGAAGAGAGCCCGTACACTGCAATGTGGTCTTGAAGTTTCAGAGCGGGTTTGCTCTGCTGACGTGGCATTGACCAGTTCTGCTCAAAGTTGGCCGCACGTTTATCTGTCCCCAGTCACAGCTGCCCCCCCGCCCCACCGCTTGCCAAGCCGGACCAGTGCCAAACTGGGAGAGGGGACAGCTCTGCTCCGGGGAGGGGGCTTCTCCATCACAGCCAGCGCCCATGGCGTAACCATCGCACTAGGGACCGTGGCACCTCCGTGTACCGACCTCGACTCGCCGTAGAGAGCATCAGCTGCCGGGACGGCCGGGGCAGCGGCGGGAGGCAGGTTTGTACCGCAGGCTCCTGGCGAGGTGCTCCGGGGAGCTGGCACGTGGCGAGGGCAGACACAGCAGAGCCCCACGTGAAGCGGGGGAAATGGGCAGCGGAAGCAAGAGGTGTATTTTTAGTATTTCTGTTGGGCTGAATCCAGAAAGCCAGATGATTCTCCTTCTGATAGGCAAATGTGTTTTAACTGGCTTCAGCAAACCCGTATGTACGGCCAAGGAGTTATGTTTCCCTTAAGTAAATTCTCCTGACATGAGCATCCAGTCAAAAAAGCGGTTTAGCTACAAGACCTTCTTAGTGAGCACATCTGCTTTACAAGTTTGCGCAGCATCACATCTGCCATATCATTTAACAGAACCTACAGAGCTCTGGGAGGAAAAAAAAAAAAAGATGGGTTCATTTCTGGCTTGCACATTGCCAACAGAATGAACTCAGGACAAATCGTGGCTTGAAGCTGCCTAAAAGACCAACGCTTTTATCATCATGCAAGTGGTTAGTTCTGCTGAGCAGCATATTGTGGGGAGGAGGAGTGCCAGCAGAGAGAGTTGAGCCAGGATCCGAGCCTTAGGGATACTGCGGGAGGAAGATCCTGCAGGTTTTGAGTATAGGAGCAGTCTGCTTCGATCTTACCCCACTGCTCATCTGCTGTTAACAGTTGTGTGGGTTTTTTTTTTAAGAAACCTTTTAAAGGAAAAAAAAAAACCCCAACAAATCTCAATTAAGAAACCTCCATATATTACTGCCACAACTACTAGCAGCACTCAAATTGTGTGCCTAAAGACTCACTTCTTGCCGATCTCTTGCTTTTGCCCACAGTCCTACTCTTTTCAGTATCATCTGTGTTGCTAACGTGCTTCCCTTCAAAATCCTTCATTATTTTGCTTCTTGTGACAGCAGCTGCCGATCTGCCATGGCCAGAGCATTATCAGCATGTACTGAGGACTGTGTCTGGCAGCAGGGTCCTCATCTTCTGCAGGCCACTGACACCCCAGCCTCGCAAGAGTGCTAGCCTGTGGTGTCATCTCCTGGTTTTTATTTGTGTTTTTGCTCTTTCCGTTCCGTAGTTATCTTCCACTCCTGTGGTTAGTCACCTTCTGCTTCCTAAACCTCATATTTTCACTGCCACTTCTGGCCAGCCGATGGGTAGACCTTCTTCTACATCCTCTATATCTGTCACACGGCAACAAAAGCCGTTATTACAGCTTTGTGGCAGTGCCTTCAACTGTCTTTTTTCATGGTTTGCAATCCCACAGCCTGTCTGTGGCACATGTCTGAAGCTGAAGTGGTGAGCAGGCGCTTGTACAATGTTCTGCATGTTCCAGAAAGTGCAAGTATTTTACCTGTTTGGCCACCTTGTGACCTTTCTCCACTGTTTTGGGCCATCTACCTACCTCAGCAGCATCTCAGTAGCTTCTGTGCCAGCTGTTCCTTCACGGGACCACAACAAATCTCCTACGTGAGATGCTGTGTCTTGGCTCTCCAGCTCATCAGTATCTCCGGGCTGTTCCTGATGTTCTCTGCACTCTAACCTGTTCTCCAGCACAGCTGGTGGAAACAGAGACGAGGAAGATGAAGGGTGCCACCATGAGAGCTGCAGGGGGGAGCCTTGGGGCAGACCTGGCCAGGAATGAGGCGAGAAGTAGGCTCTGTTGTCTGTGCAGAGACCTCGGAGGGTTTCCTGCAGAGCTGGTTCTTCTGCCATCTTTTTCCAGTTGTGCACACAGCAACGTGCAAGTGCTCCCGTGTCGTTGTTTACTACTTAGCCAGTGACAGGGAAAGTATTTCTCTCCTCCTAGGCTACAACTGCCGACAGTTAGCCTTCAGTAACGTAATGACCAGCCAGTGTGAAACTGTTAAAATTACCTCATAAATAACTCTTAATGCACAGAGAACGAGGAGTTGCTGTTGCTTATAGATAAATTACTCACTGCCATTACGGAGCATTAAACCATGGCTAATATGGAGGTCTCCATAGGGGTTTCATTAAACACCAGAGGTTTCCTAAAGATTTAACCATCGGGGAGCTACACAGCTCTTGCTGCTTGTCAGCTCTGCCGTGTTAGAGGTAATGCACTTCTGCACAGGAGTAGCAGGGATGCTAATGGCCAGGAAAATGCCTCTTAATGGCGGGGGGGGGGGGGGGGGGGAAGTATCCCAACATTGTTAACATTCGGTAGCAGAATGCTGTTTCTAGCAAGATTTTTGATCTCTGCACAGTCTGGAAGTTGTTTCTTTTTGCAAAAAGACATTAAAGGAGTATAATTGCAAATGGTCCTCTTCCAGTCAGGAACTGGGGAAAGGGCAACACTTCAGACTTGCCTGCTCTGCCAGCAGTGGAGATTCCAGACCTTTGCAGTTAGCTTGGCTAGTGAAGATGTGCTGTGGCATGTTCATTTGTTGCCTGTGACATATCGGAGCTACCGCAGGCACGTCTACTTGTGTCGCCATCACACCCCCCTTAGGGCTTTAGCCATCCAGACTCCTTCCACTCAGCCACAGCCACTGAACAGCGTTAGAAGACCACCCAAGCTCCCCGTGGTCAAGGGAGACGGCGATTGAGCCCACACATGGTCTGAATCACCCGTTGCAAAACTGATGGGGAGTCTCCAACAGTGGTCCTGTGCACTTCAGTCCACAACTGCGCTGTGCCCTGACGGTGTGCTGAACACCCGCAGTCCCTCAGACGGGAGCGGGGCA
>NW_010560994.1:57693-66726 GCF_000687285.1 Phaethon lepturus | reverse complement strand
TTCATGTGCGTTCGTGTTTGCAAGTCACGCAAGTCTCTCACAGCAAAGGCCAGAAGAACAGATGGTGCCTACCAAATGAGGTTCGGGAAGGCTTAATGACCACCATGGAAGTATTTATAGCTCCATCTTGTAAGGAACTTTTGGTAAGTAATTACTACCAGCATAGTACTAATGATATTTCTACAATCTGTTTTTCCATATTTTGCCATATTTTTTATTATTGTTACTGTAATATACTCTATTTTAATATTAAAATATTTAAATCACCATTTTTTTCTTAATACATTCAGTACTCATGTTATGTCGAAGGTATGTCCTTTTTAGCACTCCCGTAAAATTGTACCTATTCTCAAAGCTATTGTAGCTGTCATTCACATGTAATTAATGTGACTACACCACTGTTGACTCCGCTGACACTAATTAGAGGTGTGAACAGGAATTCACACCCAGCGATGTTCCCTGTTGGGTCTCCTTTTCTACCTTTCCAGCCCACTCTTTCAGCTAAACAGTAGGTGAACAACTGCAAAGTCACTACATAGATGTGGACTACTTGTGGCTCAGTGAACACAGTATCCATGGGAAAACTATACAGTGGAAAAGGAACAAAAAAATCGGCGTAAGACAAGGATGGGCAATGCTTGTAATTTTTGCGGTTTAAGCATAGCCTGAGTCTCCCTCTAGAACAACCAGTTTGTTTCATTGATTATCTAGGGAAGTATGGCTTCTGGCATTGGGAGGATAAATTAGGTGATGTGATTACTCCTCTAAACTTGAATCAGATACTAATCCTTCTTCAGGAGCCCTGATCTTTCTGGCTTCTCTTCCATTCCATCCTCAAAGTACAAATTAAAAGGGTGAACTATTGTTACTTAAATACTTTTTAAAACTCTGGTTATTTTTCTGACCCCCATTTCTCCCTCAGCAGGATAGAATTGATGCTCACTGAATCTGGAGCAAACCCAGCCTTTACAATGAGAAAAAAAACAACTGAGATCTGAAGCGAGAAGGTAGAGGGGAAAATAACTAACTGTGCTACTGAATGATGGAGAATTTTAATCCTTACCTGCAGCTGGGCTGTGTTTTGCTGTTATGGGGAGAACATGATTTGGTTTTAGCCAGTCCCACAGCATCCCACAGTGTCCTGTCGAGTCCTGCCTGAGTCCTTGTCCTGTGGGTACATTTCCCTGTGCCAGCGTGGGTAGGATCTGGCCTGGTGCTTCCACTTCTAGGTCACTTTTCTCCTGCTGTGATAAACTCATGTATGAAATGGGTAAAGAGATTGTGTAGAAATATTGCAAGCCTTCAAAAATATTTTATTCTGGTATCTGCATAACCCCAAGTCTACCGTGGTAAGGTTATTGCATCGAATAACGATGAAAGAGTGTTCAGCGGCCAGTTATTTTAAAGTGCTCCCAATCTTGTTTGGTTGTGATAAAGGGGATAAATAGAGAAATGCACATATTCACATCCACACAAAAGCCAAAATCACATGTGGCAGAGAGAGTCAGAAACAATAAAGTCCATGATTGAAAAAGAAAGAGAAGGATAAAGCCTTGTGGTTTAATATGAAGGAAAATATATGACAGAATCTTTCATCTCTGACCACGTTTGCTGCAAAGTAATAAGATACATTGGCTCTGAATGGAGAAGATAAGAGACTGGGATAAAAAAAGCTTCGGTACAACAATCATGGGAGCTAAATTATTGCCTTGGTTTTATTACTACAGGCACAGGAATATAGTGGAAAGATGTAGCTTCAGGGAAAAAACTCCAACAGCCAACAGGATGGGCTCTGCAAATACTTGGGGTATGTTTTTAAAAGGGTGAATGCTTGAGATCTTTTCCTCCTGTAAAACTATCAGAATTATGCTGCCTGTGGATAGGTTGAATGCCTTGAAACAGTGGCTGTAGCTTACAGTTTTGAGTGAAAATGTTGGGAAATTGGGGTCTCCTAAAGTAAACTAGTAGCACCAGTCAGTTTGTGACAGAGCTGAGATGGTGTGAAATCAAAGATTGAAGGGTGCTCACCTCCTCCGCCACTGCAGAGCCCCACTGCCCAGCCCCTCCCACTCAGTTCAATTTTGGAGACCTGTTCAGGGCTTAGAGGTTTCTTTGTCTCCATTTCAAAGCTTGGGAAATAGAAATCAAGCCAGAACGACGTTTTCAAGTGCAGGAGTGTACTGCTGAGGTCCCGACTTTTCATGCAGTTTCCTGAACAAGTCGGCTGATTTTCCAACATGCAGAGCAGCTTCTGAAGCCAAATGGAAATTAATCTGGAGACACAGCTGGGTCACTAATGTGAAAAGGGCTTGGAATGAAAGGCACTGAGTGAAAGTTTCTGTTGTGATGTTGCTTTGACGTCACAGACTTCCAGACAGACCCTGAAGATGCAGGTACTGGACAGCATTACTGGGCTTCTTGGATCTCGTACATCACAAGTCTGAACTCTTAAGGAAGTTGAGTCTTCTTCCTATTACAGTTTGTCCTCCTCACTGCCTTTCGCTCCTAGGACATGAGTTTCTAGTTGCCTGTGTCTCTTATTTGGCTGCTGGGAGAAGAGGCAGGGACACGCAGGTGGTGTGCCTCTCTGCTGGCCCCGGCTCTGCGCTGCTCTTTGCTCGCTGTGCCCAAGGACACGTTAAGCAGAAATGCCAGGTCCAGTTCGCCGAGCACAAGGGAGGTCCAGTCTTGCAGTTAACATTTTGGCTTTGACCCTTTTTTGGTAGCAGGTCAGGCCAATCTTTGCCCAAAACTTCCATACCCAGTCGAGCCTGGTTTGGGGAACGCCTGGATCCTGAGGCAATGCCCATCTATGCTGTTAATTCATTGCAGATGTGGTCCTGCTGCCCGTTGTCCTCTCGCTGTTCCCCAGCACACACCATATTGCGAGGTCCCTGCACCCGTGCCGGTGCTCAGAGGTACCTGGAGATCCTGTTCTCTGGTTATCACCGCACAGCTCCATCTCCCAGGGTAGAGATGGAGCCTTTGCAACGCCAAGCGGCTGCGTCTTGTGATGTGGTTTATACTGCTTTCCTGTGGTGAAACACTACGCTGTATTTTAATATATAGATTATATACATACACACACTATATATGTCTAAGACTATAGTGCCTTATGTTGCAGTGACAGCAGTCTCCCAGGTTCTTTACTACAGGTTTCCTTGTTTATGGGGAAATAAGATAAACTTTGTCAAAAGTAGAGTGTTTTTCTAAATAGCAAATCTCCCTAGAGCCTGTTTTCCCCTATTTCCACTAGTACCTTTAATGATTTGGCCTCTTCAGGTCCCCCAAAAAGGATTGTTCAGTAGCTTGTAAGCACTACAAATTCAGACCATATTAAAATGAACAATAGTATGTGGATTAAAACAGCATTTCCACTGCAGTTTGAACAAAAAAGCTTCCAAAGGACCTGCTGAGATGAAAACACAGTTTCTCAACCTTACCAGAAATTGTCCTCGCAGGACCCAGGTATAGTTTTGTGATAGGAAAGATAGGTGGGACACTAGTACAAGACATCAGTAGACTTCAGTTGACTTCCATCAGTAGACATCTGCCCATGCTGGCCCACAACCTTACCATAGGCCCTGGTTAACCTTTTTCCACACTGAATCTAATGGTCTGGGAAGGGACTTGGAGAAAGAGGAGGTTCCTGCGACCTGCACAAGTGGTGGGAAAGTGAGGCCTGTTTGTGGCATGGTGGTACCTTTGTTCTGCATGTCCAGACCTGCTTGCTTGGTGCTTCCCAGCATGTGTCTGGGGGAAGCTGAAGTTGGGGAATGCAAAGGTGCTGAAACCAGAGTCCTGAAGGTTTGGAGGTCAAACCTCCATCCTCTATCACATCAGCAGAGCTGAAGGAGAAAGGACAGTGTGGATTTCCTTGGGTTAGAAGTTGAGTTAGCTTTGAACATGAAAAAAAGTGAGGGTGCATCAAACTGATTTCCTGGTGGCAAGACATGGTAATGCAGAATTGCCACTGCCTTGTTGAGGAGTGGGACCTACAAGTCAACGAACACGACAGCTTACCCTCCCAGTGCCCAAGCAGAGGTGACTTTGAGGGGGATTGAATGTGTTGGCATGCCCATCTCTAGTGCATCCTACCTCTTCTAAAAGCAAGGCACGTCACCTCACGTGATCTGCTGCTTCCTCCCGGGATGAGTTACTCCCAGCATCCCAGGACATGCAGCCATGGCATTTGCAGGAGAGATTTCTCCCATTGCATGTGACTCTCCTCTTCCCCTGTAGTTTCTCCACTTCGGGCTTGTGTCCGTGAGTTGCAGTGATTCTTCCAGAGCAGGTCTGCTGTCTTTAAAATGCCACCAAGGATAAGAGTGAAATGTTAGATTTGAATGCTAGAAATATGGGATGCTTCAAAAAACCAATGTTTTTGAAGACTTGGAGTTCCCCTTTACCGAGAGTATTACAAGTTCAGGCATCTAAATTCCAAAGCCCTAGAGTTGAAGGTATTTTTTCACATGATGTGATTGTTTCTATGTCATCAAAATATTTAATTCTAATTTCCATTTTTTAAACCTTTTATTTCAAAAGCTGGTTCTTTTGAAATGCCAGTTGAAGAAAAAAGCTAAGCATTTCATTTTAGATCACTTCGATCTTATCAGATTGCTTCTTTTGTAAAACAAAGTTTTGTGAGGTTAACAAGCACGTTTAAATTTAAATAGTTTCTTTGGGTTTGAGATTTCTTTAGTGAAAAAAAAAATCCCATGGTTTCTATTTAAGGCCTGCTCTTATGTGCATTAAAAGAAAAAAAAATCCAATGAAAAAGTGTCAGGAACCAGAATGTGTTTTTATCCACCCCAACATAAATTGCAAGTATAACAATGCCTGTGAGAAACAGTGAACCGGAGAGATTTTTTCGAGTACTTCAGTGTGCCAAAAAAACTGTACACTCATCAGTTATTCCTGCTACAGTTCAAGATTTTCTGAAATAGAGATATTTAAAGAGTTCTCAATAAAATCCAAAAGAAATGACATCTTTTAATTCTGAATACGAGGCAAAAACCAGGTTCCCTGAAAGTTTAACAGAAATTTCTGATCTGTGTGTGCCTTGGGGAGTGTATCTGTTCCAGCCCAGCCCTTCTCATCATTTTTGCATTGAAATCTTCAAAAAGGACTTTAAAGTCCCTTAAAATACTATTGGTTGATACTTCACTTAGGCAGCCAAGAAACAAACAAAGAAAATGAAAAATGAAGGGGGTCAAAATGGTGTGGGAAATTTTACACCTGGCACTCAAAAGTCAAACCTGGAGAACACAAGTTTAGGGCGATGCTGCGTGGTGTGTTGTCAGGTGATAAGTCAGAGCTGGGTCTTCAGTCTTTAATTATCAAATATGCAAAGATTTGCCTGCTAGCAAACCTGGATTTGGAGCATCGTTGTTATATGCTCACACACACACAATCATAAATAAGGTTCTCGTTCCTTCAAAGACCGGGCACTAAGTATCTTGCCATTAGACCATATATTCTAAATATGTGGAATTACATGTCTATATTAGATTCACTTACATGTGCACTTCTAATAGCATGAAAACCTGATAGTTTTGTAAAATTTTAAATATATGTTCATTAAATTGTTTTGCAGGTGAATTTTGTGAAGTTTGGGAAACATCTTATTCATACAGAGCAAGATTAGATAATATTTCTTAACCAGGATGGAGTTTCCATATTGTCTCCTCTTTCACTAAATACCTGGACTCTCATTCCTTCCCGTAATCCTTATGACTTCAAAGATGACTTTTTATTATTATAAAGACGTCTGCAAATGGATTTCATCTGGGAAGCAGGAAAGCGCGGACGTTTGGGTTTCTGATAGCATGGGAAATTCGAGGGAAGGAGAAATGGAGAAATGGAAGAGGGACCACAAGATGCATCGCTGGACAAAGTCCTGGCCAAGCCTGCAGTAAATCTTAGTGCTAGCTCTGGGTGTGAAAAGTTGGGGTTTGCTGCTGTTGATTTGAGCTCATTTGTCTTCATATCTAAAGAGGTTTCTAACTGAGTCTCACCTGCACTACAGCTGCTCCCAGCGGAGGGGTGAACATCAATGGTAAATAGAGATTATTTTTAGCCAAATTCTGGCGTCCTGATATACCTCAGTTTTCACTTTCTCAGCACATTTTATTCGATTTTATTAGGTCATTTAGCAAATAATTTTAATTTTCTGCTTAGATCTGAATTTCTGAAAGTAATGTACTGTTGTACAGTTAATGAGTCTGCTAATAAGCTCCAAGAAAATGTGATTTGCAAATCATTCCAGGACATAACTGTCACTCAGACCCTATGCCAATTAACGTAACCATTAGCAGCTATCCCTAAGAGGTCCTTGAAATTTAAATGAGATTTCCTAAGATCCCTTTTACTAGGGAGGTTGGAAGATTCTGCTTCACGTGGCACATGCAGCCTGGCAAAAAGCAATAATTCATTAAAGACAAAGTGTATCTTTAGATGTAAATGCCCACCTGGGCTCTGAGCAACGGTGATCTTTCTGTAGTGCACGCGGTGTTCGCTTGCCCTTACGATGATGTTAAGAGGTGCCGTGGCTGCCTAACTCCTAGAGCAGCAAAGAGTTGCTGGTGGGACACTGATACAGCAACAAAGTGGGTGACTTTTTATTGCAAAAGTGAGAAAACACGTTAGCGTTGTGAGTGTGCTTAGGGAGCAATATTTTACCCGCAAGGTCTTATTAAATCCCGGTGGATTTAGAGACCTGGTGGATTTGGTTTTCCTAAAAAAAAGGCTGCACAAAGGCTGTGTGAGGCTGTGGGCAATGCTCTCAGGTGCTGCAGGGACCGGAGCTCCTCGGTGCAGGCAAATTTTGGCTGGCTGCAACCCCCACTGGAAGTCTGTCCCGCATGCTTCTCTCCACAGGCTCCCCACTTAAGAGAAAGCACTTTCATCAGCACTTGGCTTTTTTTTTTGATCTTTCTTTCTCCCAGCTCTTAGTTCTTTGGGCTCTCAGGACCAATTTTGTCACAAGTTTTAGGAAGAAACAGATCTTCAAGGCTTTGCTTAGGATAACAACCTCATGGAGATCTTGCCACAACATTGCAGAGGTGTCTTCCCACAGGTGAAGTTTTAGCCAGGCAAAATCAGGCAAACACAGCGCTTCAGATGAAATGCTGAAGCTTCGGATTCAGGAGGAGAATGCTGTGGCTTGGGGGTATAAAATAAAAAAACATGTTGTTTTTGGCAATTTTAAAGACTTACCTAATTAAGTATTAGCTTAATCCCCCTTCTTTTAATTTTGCCTTATCTCATTTACAAAATGAGAAATCCCTGCGCTTGTAACAGATTTCTGCCAGCTGATTTCTGTTGGGTGGTCCATCAGGGCCCTCCGTGGCCAGAGCTGGCTCACAGGATGATGTCCTTGAGCCTCACCTTTCCTCCCCGACAGCCCCTCGCAACGCAGGGAACAGCCTTTGGTGCAGGATGTGAACCTCAAGGCTGCACACCTCTTCTTGTGTCTGTATATGTGTGTAGAACTATGAATTACTGCTGCATCCGTGTGGTCCATAAGGATGCAGTCCAGAGCTGGCTTTCATGAATTTGACAAACATGAATTTGAAACCTCACACTTGGGAAAGCTGGAAGGTGCTCATGGCTGGAGGATGGAGCTCAGCAATGAGGTTGCAGGGCTATCTTCTCCTGAACTCTTAATTGTTAGACTGATTCTACCCCACTTTTAACTGAGCAAGTGAACATGAAACACAGGATTAAATAAAGCAAAGTTCTAGCAAATGGTGCAAGGCATCTAGGAGAGGTTAAAGTAGTTGGACAAATGAACAAAGCAGGTAACATACTAAGGTAAAAGAGGGGATAAAGTTTGTCACGATCAAGGAACTGCCTCAGAAAATGGTGCTATGAATTAGCGTCGCAGCAAAACTGAGCATTATGCTGAGCAAATTACTTGGGTGTCCTGTGAAGGGCAGCTTTCTCAGCCGCCTCTGGAGGGATCCCCCCGCCATCGCTTGCCCGTGCTCCCATCAGCTGGAGCAGCGCTCGCCCTTCGCCGCCTCTCGGCAGCAGCGGTGGGCTGGTTTCCTCAGGTGCCACCTGCTAATGACTTGTATGTTCTTTTGTTTTCCTGTTTTCTTTTGTTTCAAAGCAACATTGAAGGCATTTGGGACTGGGGGAAGGATGTATGCAGCCACAACATCGTGCAAACAACGCCAACTGATTACGATGGTGATTATTAATAGTAACATCAAGCAGCAGCTGGGACCTGATTGATTAAAGATGACTGGGAGGTCCAGAAGGCCTTTAGAGCACTTTCCAAAGTCTGTTTATGCCTTTTCTGATGGAGCCTGACCAGCTGTCACTGGGATGAGGCAGGTTTGCACAGCCGGGTCCTGCTAACCCATTTCATGTCTCGCCAAGACTCTGCTGGGCAGGTACAATCCTCTCAGAGCTGTCAGTGAGCAGCTGCATCTCAAAGGATGCTACAGCTCAGGCTTGTCAAAGCTCAATAAGTACCAGGGAACCTTATTTAGTATGGACACTTCATGGAAATTCCTGTTTTCTGTAGCAAGCTTATGAGAGTGTGGTTCTTAAACCATTCCCAACTCAGGTTTTAATACAGAATCATAGAATCATAGAACAGTTTGGGTTGGAAGGGACCTGTAAAGGCCATCTAGTCCAACCCCCTGCCATGAGCAGGGACATCTTCAACTACATCAGGTTGCTCAGAGCCCCGTCCAACCTGACCTGGGATGTTTCCAGGGATGGGGCATCTACCACCTCTCTGGGCAACCTGGGCCAATGCTTCACCACCCTCACTGGGAAAAATTTCTTCCTTCCATCTAGTCTAAATCTTCCCTCTTTCAGTTTAAAACCGTTAGTCCTTGTCCTATTGCTACAGGCCCTGTTGAAAAGCCTGTCCCCATCTTTCTTATAAGCCCCCTCTCAGCCCTGGCAGCTGCAGGAAGGTCTCCCCGGAGCCTTCCCTGCTCCAGGCTGAGCCCCCCCAGCTCTCCCAGCCTGTCCTCCCAGCAGAGCTGTTCCAGCCCTCGGAGCATTGCTGGG
>NW_010560994.1:45445-57578 GCF_000687285.1 Phaethon lepturus | reverse complement strand
GAGCTGGACGCAGCCCTGCAGGGGGGTCTCCCCAGAGCGGGGCAGAGGGGCAGAACCCCCTCCCTCGCCCTGCTGGCCACGCGGCTTTGGGTGCAGCCCAGGACACGGGTGGCTTCTGGGCTGGGAGTGCACATTGCCAGTTCCTGTCCAGCTTTTCACCCACCAGGACCCCCAAGTCCTCCTCGGCAGGGCTGCTCTCTATAGTTTCCTTGGCCATGTTGGCTGTTGATGGATGATCATTTGCTGTCTTTTTTCTCTTGATAGGAAAAGCCAGGGGCGTATAAATCGTATTTTCATGCAAGAAACCAGGTACAGATTTTTTGGTATTTGCCCTTAATTGCCTTCTCAGTTTTTGTTAGACAAGAAAGGATATTAACGGGATTGCGCAATGGCCAATTAGTTTTAAAGGTCTTTAGTTCCATTACTTATCTGAAATAATTTGTAATCTTCTTTTGACAAAGGCAGCCGAGGAACCCTTTTTGATAATAACACTAAATCAGGCTGCTAGAGCACATACCGATTAACATATACAAGGGATGTTACACCAAACAGAAATTCAATTTAACAGATCTCACGGCTCCAACCATATCCCAATTATATTCATATCCTTCTGCAGACTTCTGTTTTACCCTCTTATCCCCATCTTCAGAGGTCTCAGCATGAATTTATCATGTTTCCTCTTGCTTTTGTTCATATGCAGCCTGCTCACTACCCACAATTTTTTTCCATAATGTTGTTTGATCTCTTCCTTCTTTAATGGTCCCTTACGATGCTGCTAGATACACAGGTGAAGGGACCTCTGTAACCAGGAAAGTGGGAGAAGGCATGTGTACCCTTGGACCCTTCCCCGTATCTTAGGGATATAAGTGCACTGACTTTGCTCTTGGTCAGTCATATAGGGTCTGGAAGCTGCACAAGTTGAACAAGACTACTTCAGTAAAGGACTGACTTACCATCCCATCTCTAACCCAGCTGGGGCTCAGCATCCTGGGGAGAGGTGGCAGCTGTGGATCTCAGGCCAGGGCACTGGGAGGGCTGGTGGGTTATTCTGCCACTTGAGTAGAATAGAAGAAACTTAAGTGCAGACCACATTACACTCATACAGGGCACCAGCTATTTACTCAAGCCCTTCCCCATGCTGGGAGCTACCAGATCTTGGGCATTTGCCAGCTGCCAGACTTCTTTTTCTGTTTTAAACCATTAGAAAGGCAGATGAAAACCTGTAAAAGGGTTTTTTGAAAGAAATATGATATCACTGCCCTTGCTACAATGCAAATAGGAATAATTTTTTCGCCTTTCACTACTGGAAAAATTTGAGAGAAAAAAACACTGAAGGGAACAAAGAAAGAAAGCATGGGTTGAAGGGTCTCTAAATGGAGCCAGCAGTATCCCCTAATAGGAAGTAAAATGAGCTGTTATTACTTTAAAAAGTAGAGGTTGAAACCAGTTCATAAGGAGCTGAGCCACTTTGCGTCTGCAGACAAAGCACATTCCTAACATAGGGCCTGTCTGTGGTATTTCTGACTGTTTCTTTTGAGCCTTCTCTAGGCATATCAAGGTAAATCTTTTTTTGTCAACTGAGGATACTGGTCTAAGTGGAGGTTTTCTCCTTTTTATGGTGTGCAGATTACATCAGTTTTTTGTATAGCATGGGAGACCCCTAAATGTTGTCCTAGCCCTAGTCAATAAAAAGCCAGCCACAGTGACATCACGGAACAGAGGACAAGGCAACTTAGCAGCCCCTCCCTACAAGAAGGACGTTGAGGTGCTGGAGCGTGTCCAGAGAAGGGCAACGAAGCTGGTGAGGGATCTGGAGCACAAGTCTTATGGGGAGTGGCTGAGGGAACGGGGGGGGTTCAGTCTGGGGAAGAGAAGGGTGAGGGAAGCCCTCATCGCTCTCTACAGCTACCTGAGAGGGAGTTGTGGTGAGGTGGGGGTTGGTCTCTTCTCCCAAGTAACCAGCAATAGGACGAGAGGAAATGGCCTCCAGTTGCACCAGGGGAGGTTTAGATTGGATATTAGGAAAAATTTCTTCACTGAGAGGGTGGTCAGGCATTGGAACAGGCTGCCCAGGGAGGTGGTGGAGTCACCGTCACTGGAAGTGTTCAAAAAATGCATGGACATGTCACTTCAGGACATGGTTTAGGGGGCATGGTGGTGTTGGTTTGATGGTTGGACTTGATGATCTTAAAGGTCTTTTCCATCCTTAATGATTCTGTGATTCTGTGAAAAGAGCCAGAGGACTTTATGTCCTCTTCTCCCTCTTGCTTCCATAAACCTGTGCTGGAGAGAGCAGTGATGTGACATTACTTCTATCTTTCTGTTTCTTTTCCTTCTGTTTTTTATTTATTTGTTCATAAGCCAGGAATATTTCTTAACAGCACTTGTGAGTGTCAGCGATCAGAATGCAATGCCACGGAGACCAAAATCAGCTGTCACCTCTCGAACGCCTCTCCAATGCTGAAAGTGTCAAACAAGCTTGTCAAAACGTGGGCAGCTGCCTGCACACAAAGCAATCATCTGGGGCTGGGTTCTGATACCTGCTTTCAGACGAAATGTTTTCTATCTCCATAGGTAACACAGGCAACAAAATCTGCTGCTTTCAAAAAATCAAACAGGCAGAAAAATGTGGAGCCAATGCATCTCTCTTACATGGCAGGTTCTGCCACTTCTTGGTTTATTGTACAGCCGTAAAAATTCAACCCAATTTAAACACGTCTGTGTTCCAGTGAGCTGGCAGAGCTCTGCTCACTTGAGGGAAATGAGGTTTTGGTCTGACTTTGTGTCAGAAAGGGGTTTGGGTTTTTCGTCTGCATCTGTTGCTCACCTGTAGAGAGGCAGGAGCGTTCCTGCCCTTTGCCAACCTTCCTTAGACTTCTCCAGTCAAACAGTAGATTTTCTGTGGTGGACACCACCTCTACTAAAGCACCTGCCCTGCACAGCACTTTAGTGATGGGGATCAGATGCCTGTTTTGGGTCCCACGTCTCACAGGCTGCACAGAGCACCCCAAGATGTGTATGGGCACATGGGTCCAGGCCTGCCTGTGTCCAGGTTGAGCTGCTCCTGGGAAGGTGCCGTCGGACATATGCTTTCAAAGCTCCTTGTCCCGTGCTGTGTGGCTCTGAGTGTCGTCCCATGCACAAGGTACCAGCTTTGCAACAAATGCAAATGCCACCCCTGCATCTTGTGCAGGTTTCTTGATAAAAGGCTGGCAGGTTGAAAAAAAGAAAAACTCCATGAAAGTGCTCACAGAATGAAAGACTGATTCATGAGCTTAACCCTCAGAAGACACAGAAGAGCATGGTGTTGCATATCATGACTGCAGGAAAAGCTTTGGTCAATAGTCACTCTTCAGAGACAACAGAAGCTCCAACAGCAACACACAGAACTGTAGGAACCAGGTTTCATCAGTGCCACACCTCATAAAACTGCTTATTATACACTGTACCTTGCAGGATTTATTGTCACCTGGTCCACGTCCGACGCAGAGCGTTGACCTGAGAGTCATGAATCCACAACTTCCATTTCTACCTCTTCCACAGCGACAAGGTGGACTGATTTCCATCCAAGTGATTTAAATGAGCCACCAGGGAACCGTGATTTAAATCATTGATGTTTGCTTTTTACATTGGCAGCTTTAATGATGTATGGTCCTACTGCTGCGGCTGAAATCTAAATTCCTGGAATATTCCCCCTAGATAATCTCTGAAGTTCACGTATTTGCCTCTGGCTGGTGAGCTGCACACAAGGGAGCGAATTCTTGGCACGGCCGGGCAGTTTGGAGCTGCTGCGCTTGTACTGGCAGCCTGAAATAGGCAGCCCCGAGTGAAGGTGCCAAACAGGGTGCTATTAAGTACCTCTTGGCTTCTGCTGAGCAGAGGACTAAAAGGGAGAGTGCTTTGAAGAGTTGGAAAGTGCAGGAAGGGGTTTGGCAGGAGCAGGCAGGTGTGTGTCTGAGCCACGCTCCACGGCACGGAGCAGTGACTACCCTGCGACGGGATGGGGGCAGGAATTAGTCGAGATGCTCACAGAGGCAGGACGGGAGCAGTGTGAGCCATGTGCAGCCTAGGAATTTAGGATTTCCAATGGGAATATGAGGGTATTCAGAGAAAAAATTCAAGCCTGGATAGATGGACAATTTATGGTGTAGATATACTATTATCTATTTTGGTGTAGATATACTATTATCATTTTTTTCATGGAAAACCTTAAAAATTTTGCTACATAATTAGTAAACAGATGGTTGATATTCAAAATGGTCTTTCTGTTTTCTGCTAGCAAGAAGAGTGCCCTATACCTAGACAAAGTGATTTAAACTAATATGTTGTTTAACCATTCGTTAATCAAGTCTTCATTTTTACACTTTGTAACCTTAAAAAAGGTGAATGACATACTTTTTTACCAGTGGAGAATCAACTTCTTACATGGAAAGTGATGGGAAATGGGACTTAAGGATATAAAAAGGCAGTATTTTACTTATGTGTCTTATTCGTTAAATAACAGTGCATCTAAGCATTGAGTGTGAATGACGATGGATGAGGGCAGTATTTCTAGTCATCTTATGGTGTGGTTTTAGAAAAGATAGATCTTCTTCTCTCACCCCTAATCTATACTCTTGAGTTGAACAGATCTTGACTTTTTTACTTTCTGAGTTAGCTGGTCACAGTACTACAATAGTTGAATAAGCTGAAATAAAGAAGAATAGTCCTTTATTTCCTGCAGAAGCGACCATGAGTTTATGCACTTTTGTGGACACCAGTTCTCGGTGAGACAGGTTAGTTGGTTTGACCTTCTCTTGTCTGCAGTGACAAGCATGTGACATCCAGATAGAGCATTTATAGTTTAAGGTGTGTAATAGATTATAAGAAGTTTACACAGTCAATGTTTAATCTTGGAATCTAAATAGGCTTTTTTGTTTTTAAAACAAAAAGTATTTCTGGTTTGAAAATCTGATTGTACTTTCAAAAAGTTACTTTTTGACTTTCACTTTTATCCATCCTGGTCTGTGTCTGCAGGCAACTCCTCCCCTTTCATGTTTCCCTTCCTCCATCCCCAAAGTGGAGAAGACCTTACCATACGTGTATAACCCAGCGGGTTCCCCTAGTTCTAAACCTGCAATTAATGCTAACTACTATTATTTCTTTATTGCAGAAGGCACTTTTTGCACCTCGCATTATCGAAGCAGCACGATACACATCTCGCCGTCTCCTTTCCATTGTGTGCAGCATCCCCTACCTTTACAGATCATGCCGTGATGATTAACAGCACCTGACACAACAGCAGTTCCCCGACGTGGCTTCCTGAGGTATTTTGTGAACGCAATAAGCTTCAGAAAACCCGTTAGCGAGGAGAGGGACAAACATGCCTCGCCGGTATGGGTCGGTGCGACCTCGGAGGGTGTTTGGTGCCGTGCGTGTCAAGGCCAAGCTCTTGATGACGTGGAGCGCTCTGTTCTTCTCTATCTCCCAGCTCCATCCCTGTAGCCACCATAATAGCGTGTCCCGTGAAAGGTGTGGCTGGCGCTGAGGGCAGCCCGCTCCCCGTACCGCACGCAACAGGGAGCCTGAGGAGCGGGAGCCATCTTTTCCCCCCATGGTTGCATTAATGCAGAGCGTGGTGCAACCGGCAGCGCTGGTCCTCCTGCGCTGTTCTCTCCTCCTCCGCTGCCCGCCCTCCTCGAGCTCTCCTTCATACAGACACCCGCTTAAGGCAGGGAAAAACAAATATTAATTGCGTTATGAGTTCCAAAGCCAGGAAGCTTGACTGGCCTTTTTATCAGTGATATGATAATGTGGTGA
Organism: Phaethon lepturus; assembly: GCF_000687285.1. NCBI lineage: Eukaryota > Metazoa > Chordata > Aves > Phaethontiformes > Phaethontidae > Phaethon > Phaethon lepturus. The sequence goes on along the minus strand of NW_010560994.1, from coordinate 51,779 downwards.
GTAGAGAAGAAATCATCAGAGGTTGCTTTCATCTCTGGAGATAGTGAATAAAATAGATATGTATCTTAGACTTGACAAGGACTCTTGTTGAAGGCTTTTCCAAAAGTCCTAATCTCTCTGGTTCATATGTGTATTTTGAAACTTGTTAACACCCCACTCCCTCTCTCCAGCACAGGACTGTAATTGTGGAGGAACTTCAAAGAGCTCTGCTCATGCCTTCCTGTATTTCTGAGGGAGGCTGGGCACAGGGCTCATTTGCCAAGCTACCTGTTAGGAGAAAACAGAGCTATTAAAGGATATCTATTTCAAACACTGTGACCAAAGAGAACAGTGACACTTTGGCCTCTGTGGCTCTTTTCATGTGTGGATCTCGAAGTGCTTTGGCGTCACTAATTTGAAGCAGAAATCTCGCTAATTAGCATTTATGTCTGGGATGGAGGGATGTGTTTTGCAAGTCAGTGATGATATGAACAGTCCTGATGTATCACCAGATGAGGGATAATCTATGGCAGAGTAGGCTTTGTCCATTTGTTTTAAAAAGCTGCGTTCACTTTGATTACAAAGAGGGATCTGCAGCAGAGCTTTATACCATAAGGTCCCTAAAGTGAATGGGAAGCCCCAAACACAGTCTTAAAATATTTGTGCCCAATTCCTTTCTCTCCCTAAAGGTAGGCAGATGTGGAAGAGGGGACTGATGTCTAAGTGAAGATTTAATTTTTTTCCCCTCTGTCATCTGTAGTGTCAGTAATTGCCAATTGAACTTGGAGAAGTTTGATGCTGAACCTGGCCTAACTCAGAACAACTGAAAGTTTTGAGTGCTGTATGTTGGGAACAGGATTTTACAGAAGCCGTTGACTAAGAAACATTCCTGGGAAGGATAGGCAGGGCTGATTTGCAGGTCAAGGACCAGCGCTTATATGTGGTGGGTGGTGCCTTCTGGGTTGCCCAGGAGCTGCACTCAGTACTGTTGATGGGCTTCATGGCACTTGCTTGCAGGGACTGCAGTCACCTGGGTGCAAAGCAAGACCCACTGCACAGCCTGTCCTGCCAAATAACTCCTTATACCACTGCAGCATCCAGCAGGATGAGGTGGGGGACAATAAAGTACTTCTTCACCTGGAAAAAATGGTTTTCATTTCAATTAGTTTGCCATATCCTTTGTTTTCAGCATCCAAAGCACAAATTATCTAAACAAACCCAAGGAGATCTGGGCGGACAGCTGGGAAAAAAAGAAGCCTCTGGATCAGGAGGGCTGGAGATCTTGATAGTGTTTCACAAGATCATTATCTCCTCAAGGGCTGTCACTTGGGAAACCAAAATGTGAGAGTTTAGACGCAGTTGCGTGGTGATTCAGCTGGCAGAACTGCTGGCTGGGCTATGACTGATTCAGATCCTTTGCTTCAATAAGTCCCCAAAATACAGTGGTACAATAATGAAGAATGCTGTGTAGCACTTAGCAGTAGAAAAGCATGGGTAATGAGGGACTTAATTTGGAACATATCATTTGTCAGATAATTTAAAGGCATGTCTCAAAACAATGCATAAGAATGGAGTTTGCTGCACCAGCTGAAGTCACCCCAAATGTTCTTTCTTTGTTGCAAACCCCTTTTTAAATCTAAGCCTTCAGAAAAGAACCTGGAACCAATAAATGGCATAAAAGAATAAATGTTCACAACACATATTTTGAGTTTGGTTCAAACACGATATTAGAAAGCTGAATTAATTATGTTTGTGTCAAACCCAAATATATTTTATGAAACAATGAGGCCTCTTAAATGGCTAACTGCTGCCCAGAATATATTTTCCCTGAACCAAACTAGATAACACATATCCCTCCTAAATTGGTCAGGAGAACTGGCTGCCAAGTGACAACTCTGTGCCCCATATTTATCCACCATCTGTGACTTCCATGTCAATGTGCTCATTTTAAAAATCAAAACTTGATTTTTTTTTCCTCCCCCCTCTCTCACTTTCCCTTCTCTGCCAGAGCTGCAGGGTAAATCCAATGCCTGAAAATCAAGCTATGTTGTCCTTCCCGCTGCAGGAATGGTTTCTGATGTTGATGCATGAGGCATGATGGACTGTGGCTTGTCCCTCTGCAGCTCTGCTGTCTTTGTGGTGTGTGCAGCAGTTAAGGCTTGTTTATGCCAGCAGGCTATGGATGGGCAGCAACTGGGAGGAATTCCCTCAAGCGACCTGTCTTTCCCCAAATGAATGGTAGAGAGTGTAAGAGGGAAAGGGGAGAATTAAGTTTGCCCTTTTGTGGCATCCTTTACCAAGCTAAAAGGCTGCATTTGTTTGATAAATGCTGGCTCACGTAGGAAGCAACTAGCTCCTAAAAAGGAGGAGAATTAGGGAAATTGATTCAGGATTCTAGTGATCCAACATCACTACATTCCATCTACTTCTGTCCTTAAAAAACCATGACATCTTACAAGTGAAGAGTATTCATGGTGCCACATAGCAAGCTTCTTCCTACATCTCCGTGCTCATCATCCACCTGCCGCAGGCAGGACCTCTCTGGGGCAGGGAGTAAGCCTGAAGAGCGTGGCCCTAACCGGTTGGAGTATTTTTTGTCTGTCTCATAACACAAGAAGCATGGGGTCACCCAGGGGCATTAATGGCAGTTGAATTTATGACAAGAAACTGCTGCATGCGGAGTGTAATCAGCCGATGACCCCCCGCTGCTGCCCAGAGGTCAAGGCACTGAACCTGCTGCTGAAATTTAGGGGTGATTCTGGCCCTGTGTATTACATCTGTAGTTTCAAGCACGCGTCAGAGTACCCAAAGCTCAGGCGATAACGAAATACCAAAGGAACAAAATTCGCAGAAGGAATTTCTCCTGCTCTTCCATCTCCATTTTTTTGCATCCGCCCATTTGCACGCCTGTTACTAAGGTAGCAGACCGGGGTGTTTTTACCCTGAGCTGATATTGGCCACTCTCAGAGAGAAATCAATCCACTACAGCAAAGCCAGGGCTCCTGCATTTGAGAAAAGACAGCTGCTATCAAAACATCAAAGTAGTTCATGCTTGGCTTAGAGGTCTCGGATTGTAAATAACACCGGTACATTTAAATTCTGAGCAGGATTTATGATCGGGCCATAGATAAATTCATTCTCTTGCAATTACACATTACTGGTAGGCAGATCTCTTGCAATTCCAGAGGGTGGGCCAGTTAAACGCGCCTTACGTTTGTTTGTTAGAGCTGGAGCAGAGCTGGAAAGCAGAGTTGCTCAGCACAGGTTTTCCCTGAGTAGCTTGACGTGACTCAGAGCTTCATCCAGCCTTCTGGTTTTGTTTGACATGAACTCGTTTTGAAGCAAGCAGATAACTCTCTCTACCTCTCTGCACAGCTTGCACGAAATGTGGCCCTGGAACTTGGGCTCAGGTTTTCTGAACCTTTCCAAACTGCTCTGTGAAACTGATGTAAATGTAAGTATTTTTGAGAAACCTCAAGAACGGATGTGTTTTGCTTTGGTTTTATGTTGCGCTGCATATACTTTCGATGGCTCTAAATCAGAAAGCTACCTGAACTTTCTTTGCTATAGACATGAGGTGGAAACTTCACAAGAAAAGGCTGCCTCGTGCCATTTCTGGCACCTCACAGGCTTTATGGGAAACATCAGCAGAACCATTTTTTCTCAGCGGTGTCGGGGTATTTCCACTCCATCCCCTGCTAAGGCTGTTTTAACCGCAGAGACGAATGAGAGTTTTCCTTTTGGATGGACGCTCATTCAGTTGTCCTTTTATCTTTACCCTGTCTACACAGCTATCCTGCAGATGGTAGGAGAAAGATGTCATCTGGAGGCAGCAGCCGGCTCGACGGGAGACGACACGAATGTGGGTGCGGGGGTGTCGCTCGCCCGCCGCAACTGGGATCGAGTCAAATGAACGGTGTGGTGAAAGGAGATGAAGGAAAAAGGAAACAGTCTCCCAAGCAATTTTCTTGGTGGAATAAAATTACATGAGGAATGATTGACAAATTAGAAGCACTTTGCTCCTAATTTTAATGTGTTCGGATCTTAGGGAGGAGAAATATGTTAAGTTTCAAATTGCCCACTTTACCAGTTGCTGCCTTCTCTAAAATCAAAATCAACCTAGGCAGTTGGTACTAAATCTTAAAGAAACAAATTGCTTTCTATGGTACACTGCACTCTTAAAACAGCTTTATTTGAAAGTCCATCTGAGCAAGTTAATTTAAGCAGTGAGCTGGACCATGACAGTTGAGCACTTGTTATTGAGGCCAGTTACTTCTATGAGTACAAATCACACTGCCAGGTAAACTTAAGCTAAACCTGACCTTGGGCTCTAACTCAAAGACATCTGATGTCCATGAGAGACTTTCAATTGTCCTAATGGCTCCTGAAGTAGATCTCAGGCAACATCAGCAATCACTGGTGGCCTCGCTTGATTTCCTAGTCCCGGTGACCCACGTTCCCAAAGTCCTTTTTAACGCTACTCGTCTGGACAGCAGCTATTCCTGCACCAGCCCTGGCACCATCCTACAGCCGGTTGTATGTCTCTGCCCTAAGGGAACCGCCTGGGGGAAACCTGATGTCTCTGGAGGCTATGCCCTTACTCTATATGTCTACATGTTTACACGCCTTGCGGCCAACGCCAGAGCTTGTGAGGCAAAGGGAAGATCTGAAGCCAGCCTTTCAAGTGCTCTTCAAGCTGGGCTGCTCCTCGGTCTCTCTTTGAGGCTCTTTCCTATGACCTCGGTCCTTGCAGGCCTGCTGGCAATATGATGTGTCCATTTTATTTAATGTAAGTGATCTGAAATAGCCAGTTCAACATCCCAATTTAGTAATGAGACTTATTGAAGCTTATGGGCTGCCTTGGCTTGCAACACAATTAAATTTCAGGAAACAGAAAATATTCCAGTGAGGCTGGTGGATTTGTAATACTATTTGAGGCCTAATGTGTAATAAAAATCTGCCATTTAAGGTTTAATATAATATGCAACAGTCCTAAATGACCAGTAAAAACATTATGCAGATTTTTAAGGAAGTTATTGCCTCCTGTAAATGACAATTTATCAATGGCTTGTAAACTAAGGGCTTTCCTCATGGTTATGAACCAAAGAAAATGCAGAAATGAGCAGGCATAAATGAGTTATAGAAACAGGAGGTCGACAGAAAGCTGTACGGTATGAATCGTTGTGGGTCTTCCTGTCAGCCAGGGCAGGAAAGTAATGCATTATTTTTCCTGTGTGCCAACAGACTACATTCAGTCTCCTCCTTCCCTAAAAAAAGATTTGCTTAAGAAGAATGAGATTTTTTCGGTAAGCGTAGTGCCTGCAGTTTACTTTTGCTGCTTCTTCTCTTTTCCACTCTTAGAATTTGTTAAACATTTTCAGACTTTTATCTGTAAACTTCAGGGTAAAACCCCCCACGTTTATTGTCAGGACGCTTCTTGCGTTAGCACATGAGCCTGAATCAGAAAGCGATAATCATAAAGGCATAATAAAGAATTAAACTCTGCAAGATTCTCAGTTAAAGCCCCCAGTCTTAGGGTGCCCAGGGGTCCTCTGGGGATACCCGCTAGCCGACACCATCACTCACCGCCTTTAGGCGAAGCCGCTGGTGCTGCCCAGGAGCAAGCATCCCCCGCCGCATCCTGCCCTCCGGAGCGGGCTGCCCCTGCGGGCAGGTAGGTGTGGGAGACGGAGTGAAAACCTCAGGTTTTCAAAAACCTTGGGTTTTTTTGGACAGTGTGGCTGGAGCTGGGCCCCGAGAGACGATCCCATCACATCCAAGTGCCTAACGTTATAATGGGTTTTGAAAAATGTTTCGCCTGTTATGGAGCCCTTTTTACAGCCGTGCCATCAGTTCTGTATGAGAAGATATTTTATTTTAAATGTGCTGTGAAGACACGGAGGCATTTGCATTGTTAATTTCTCAGATGTCAAACAAACACCATTATTGCAAAATGAATGCAGCTACCCAGCTGAGAAACAGATCCATTCACTGCAAATAAGCGAAACTTAAAAAATGAATGAGTTCTACTGATTGCAAGTATCATCAGAAATTAATAATGCTCTAGGAATTTTTCACACAAAAGATAATGAAAGTGTTGCGACTGTTTGTTTCCAGTTGTTGATCTTCACCCCTCTCTGAGGTGCAAGGGATCAGCACTGGCTTCAACTTTAAAGGTGCTGAATAAGAGCATGGGTTTTGTTGTCAGTCTGGGGAGCTGATCTTTCCAGTGACATATGATGTGACCCTCAAGTCTTGACAGTCGAGGCAGTCTTGTGTTCCCCTGACCAGCTGGGCTCCTGAGCGAGGCTCTTGTCTGCTGTCTTTACCTCATCCGTGCCAGATCCTTCTCAAT
>NW_010560994.1:23548-45414 GCF_000687285.1 Phaethon lepturus | reverse complement strand
GAATGCCGAAACCCTCTCTTTCAATGTGATTTTTCCTTTTTATTTCCCCTCATGCTGCACCCTTCCTTCAGCAGGTACTGCCTACACTGCTGTTTCTTACCCTCCTTTTCCCATGCCTAGTTTCTTCTTCCCTTGTCTACTCCATGGCCACATGTTCTTTATGGCTCTATGTTTGTAATAACAACTTCAGCTCTTGGAAAATTAGGTGAGATGAACTTGTTATGTGGCAAATTAAACACAAACAGCTCAAAAAAACCCCCATTTTGAAGTATTTGTCTATGTCTGTATATTCATCTACTAGATGAATCACTTGAGTTATAAAAAGTGTGGAAGAGAAAAATCTAATGGAACTGTTAATATGATTACTGCTCATAATTCTCACAAATCAAGCATATCAGTTACACACAAGTAGGTTGTCTGAATGTCTGGGGGTTTCTTTATTTTATTATTTGAAGCTGATGAAACAACTGATTGTAGGCCCTTATGTACCTTTCCACACAGTTGATACTTGAAGTGAAAAGCAACAGCTAGATATTTATTATGTGACTATGCAACAGTCAAGTCCCACGGGGCTGAAGGCTGTGTGCCCTTCTCCGTATCGTCTTGTTTCAAATATTGAGAAAACACAAGAGACACATTTATTTACAGATGTACTTACTGAGGAGGTAATAAACTGGTCTCCATGTCAACCTGTATTTTAGTCATTTATTTGGCCTTTGTTTGAAAGCCTTTCCTGTGTTTGTTGAGCAGACACAGCTAAGGAATTAGCATCCTTTTTGTACATTTAATGATAATACCAAAGCACGTGGCTGAAATACAGTGATCACCTTGCAGAATTAGTGACAAGATTCAGACTTAATGTCTTTTACCAGGAAATCATAGTACACCCAGCAAATGTTTTTTTAAAAATGTTCAGGTATGAAGACAAAAGCCCATTATAATGAGAAGTTACTGCAAAGAGAACGGATATTAATTGTTAAAAAGGTTATAAATCCTTACGTTGATGGGTTGAACACATAGGGGAAGTGCAGAAGAAGGCATTTATTCTTGGAATTAATTCTTAAGCTGAAAGAATATATTGCAAAACAACCTAGCTACTATTACAAACCCAAATGTTCTGAACAAATTGACTTCCAACTTTGTCTGCCTTGCTCACCAGAAATGCCATGCCTCTTGGGGCATACTCTGGCATGGAGCACAAGCACTTCCTCCAGCAAAGGGAGCACCCATCGCAAGGTAGAGACGGGCTGGGGGGCAGGTGGGAGCGAGAGCTTGGGGAACGTGGGTTCGCTGTTGCACTGTGCTGTGGACACACAGGGAGTGTCCCGCTAGAAAACAGCAGCATTCCTATCACTAAAGGCTCATATTCCTGTTCCTGGTTTTTATTTATTCATTCGTCTGAAGACAAAAAGACATGGCAGCAGTACGGACTGGCCAGCCTGCAGCCCTCTGGGTTGGGCTGGGCAGAGAGGAGGGCAGGTTGGCCAGTGTCTCAAGGGTGGGTGGTTGTTCCAGAGCAGAAGCTCTTCTCTCTAGAAGCCAAGCTGCAGCCCTCTGAGACTGACTTCAACTGGCTTTGCAGTGACTCAAGAGGTGAGACCGTGAGCTCACACTGCTGCAAAAGAGAAGAGGCTTGAGTGGAGCCCGTACTATAAACTAGGGGACTAGATCAGAAAATAAGGCAAGTCCTACCTACAGTCAGCGTGGGTAACACCGGGCAAGACCTCTGATGCAATTTGTGAGGTCCTGAGCTTGTTTCCGTTGTGTCCCACTACCTGTTTTCTGCTCCTTGCCTCCCCCTCCCTCAGCTCTGAGGACAACCACATGACTTCTCTTTCTGCTCATGCCAGGCACAACTTGGTCAGCCTGGTCCAGGCGCACGTGCAGGACCACGGGGCGAGGCGAAGCCAGCGGCAAAGTGAAATCCAGGCTCACAGGAGTCCACCCCCAGCTACAGCCCAGCTCTGTGAGTCTCTCTCCGTCTCGAGGCTAAAGGAAAAAGTCTTCATGTGGGAAACAGATAGATGACGTGGGAGACCAGAAAGGCTGGGAGCTCCCCCTGACCTGGAGGTCCTCTGTGTTATGCTGCACAGAAGGCACAAAAGATGAGTTTAAAAGCTTAGGTAGTTATTTCGGTTACAGCCTGGACTGTTGATAGAGCTGAAGAGTGCTAATTTGCACATCTATGCTCTCGTATGCTCAATACCATCCTGAGAGGATGTTTGAGTGTCTCTTGTGGGAGTCCCTGAATAGCCCTTTGGACTAACCAAAGGTTTGTCTCCACATAAGTAAAAGGGTTGGCTTATATTTGAGAGCAATCCTTACCTTTCCCTGGATAGGGTTTCGGTTTGCTGAGAAGCCGGCAGGCTTGATATCTGAGATTAAGTAAAAAGAACTGTCCCCTAACAATGGAGCTCTGGGGTCCTCAGGGGAAAAGCAAAATATTCTTATTAAATGTGGAATAATTCATACCAGCTCGACTACCAACACTACTCCAGTTGTGTGATTCATTAAACCTATTTAGCCAAGATAATCAGGTATAGCCTGATTGAATACGTTATTTACTCACCTGCTTTTCAGAACAGCTTATTGGTGAAGAAATAAAGCCGGGGAGCAATGGATCTGGTCATGCACATCCAGGCCAGTACATCTGCTTAGTGCTCATCTTCTGTTGTTTTCAGTAGGGTTGGGATAGGAGCTATTGGGACTACTGCAAGTTTGTTGTTTCAGATTAATTTTAAAAAAAAATCTTTTAATTTGTTTTATTTTGCCATAAAGTCACCAGCTTCATCCTGCCAAAAGGCACTGGTAATGAGATGCGGGCTGTATGCAGCACATGTTCATTAAATATGTAGTGGGGTTATCCTGACCTGGGCACCAGAACCTGGGTACTGTGCATCTTGTTCATGTGCCATTGCACTAACGACATTTTGGAACTACTCCATTTCTGAGCTGAATCCAGATTTTAAAGCCCGTCTCCAAAAGGTATCTGCTCATTTAATTCATTTGTGGTAATAGCCTCAAATGAGAGGCATTCATTTCCCCTTAACGTAACTATATTATGAAATTCTATTGTGAATGAGGCACTTGTAGGAGATCTTAATTATTTTTTAAAGCTTTACTTCCTTTCAGACAGACAGATTTAGAAGATACCTTTGCCCTTGTACAAATGAACCCTTACTGTAGCTCTGAGCAGACTTTCCCAAGTGTTATTAGACACCAAAATCAGATAGCCTTTCTGTGAAAAAAACAAAGAACAAAACCTCTACCCAGTTTAGAGTATCCCACTGATTTTTGGTAGTTGAAAAAATAAGTAGAAAACACTATATTCACATAAATAATTTATTTTCTTTAAAAAAATTGCATTTTTTTTCCTACAATAATAACAGATGTAACTCGACATGTTTGATAATGCCTAGCACCGCTCAAGTGACAATAGAACTTGACAGCAACTGGGAACCATAATAATTTCATGACTCTCTTCTGTTGTCCTATAGCCCAGCAAATCGCTGTGGGCTGTACCATACAACTACTGCTTGTCAGGTGTCTACTCCCAGTGTCTGTGCAAATGGGCTTTGTAGTAGCTTTCTCAAGGGCTCGCTGTGCTAACATTTTACTTTGCTAGTCGACTGGGCTTAGAAGTTCACGTGCAGCCAGTTCAGAAAAAGACGGGTAACTGCTAGTATTGCCCTTGCACTAGGCGATTCTTAGGGACACTTACATGTGCTTTAATATGCTTTTAGGCCAAATGATGGGGAAGACCCAGTACAAGGACAATCAATCTTGGCTCATATGGTAGGTAGGGGCTTCTGCCTCATGCTTGCTTGGATGCTGACACACTGCTGCACCTTCATGCTGTTCTTTATATTGCCCAGTTTCAAGGGAAAAATGCTCCTGATCTTCCAGTTGTGTAAATTGTAAAGCAATTAGCTTTGCAGATGCAGTCAAATGTTTTCTGGTGAGATGACTTTAATTTTGCAACAGTTTTGTAACCAACTCACATATTGCATATGCTTTTAATTTTTTAAGCTACTCTGGGTCATCAGAAGATGCGTTTTACAGTGAAGATGTGTGTAGTTGGGGTGGTGTGATCACATCAACAGGCTTTTGTACATCATGCTGTTCCTTTAGCCGTTCCAGCAGCAGTTGCTGCAGTACAACACTTTAATTAGAGCTATTTCTGGCAACGAAAACTAAAATGAGCCATGGGATTGGCTCCTCTGCTGCTGCCTGTTTGTTCCTTCTCTTCAGGGAAAGGTGGGGTAGCACTTGTCCCACTCCCTGGGATGTTCAGGAATTGCTGATGTAGAGTCTTCTCTAGGTCACTGGAATCTTGGAAGCTGCTGATGGACCAGTAGGTGATTTTCCCACAAACTCCGTTTCTCACACCAAATGGCCATTGTGTGGTCTTGGGCGCTCCCAGAGCAAGTTCATGGCCAGACTGAAGGAAGAACTGCTGGGACAGCTCCAGCGAGCTTTGTGTGGCATTGCTGCCTCAGAGTGCTAGGGACAGCAAAGAGGGGACTAGAGAAGTCTCTCAATCATTCCTGGGGAAAGGCAGCCACAAAGAAAAAACAACTGTTGTTGTACAGGCACTACTTGGGTGTGTGAATGCAATGGACACTTGGCGCTCAGTCCATGGCATGTAGTCTGCGGTCCATTAAAGCTTTGCCCACCAGCACTGATCTTTATGTGTAAGTAAGTTTAATGTTTACATTGCAATTCAAGATGGACATTTCTGCTACTCAGGTTTAGACTGGAACACGGAGGAAAAGCAAGCTGGTTTCTGGCTTAGACTCATGAGCAAATCTTAGCTGCAACTGTGTGTATGCAAAGGAACTGCCTTTCTGAGCAAAGAGAGGTCTTCCTCGCTCAAACTCTGTGGTGTGCATCAGTCCCTCTCCCCAGAGACAAAGAGTAAGTGCGTGCTACATTTATGTAACTACTGTTCCCAGTGGAAAAGTGTTCTTTCTTCATCTTATCCAGCTCCCTATCATGTACCATTAGAACTAAGGACATCTTCCATTTGGCACAGTGGATCACCACTCCCAAGCAAAAGCCAGGGATGGGCTAGCAGGAGCTGCGGCGGTTCAGGAGTGTCTCTTTTTGTCTTCCTGTCTGCTTGGAGACGTGTTATTAAGCTCTTGCTGCCAGTGGGTCCGTTGCATTTGTTGATAGGTGTAAGTACACGTAGCAAAGGGAAAGGTGAGGGAGAGGGGTCAAGTAGAAGACTGAGCATTTTCAGCTTGGATTTCAGTGGTACAAAGGTGCGGGACATGTGTTTATAATCCAGAGGATTTTTTATTTTTTTTAATTTTAAAAGTGCTTGAAAGATTAATGACAGCCTGGAAAAATCAATAGCAAGTCATCACAGGCAAAATCTTCTGGAACACAAAATCCCACTGCGGGGCACAAAGCAAAATTATGGCAGCCTGCAGCAGGGCTAATGAGGCTGTGATTAGAATTGAGGACTAGCTGTGTCACTCTGCACCTCTCCTACAATCTTCCTGGGGAAGCTGGCCCATCAGAGATACTGAAAATAATTTAGACACCATTAAAAATAGGTGTCTAATAGACACCAAAAAAAATTAGGCAGCTTAGACTTCCAAATATGATTTGAGAACCATGGTCCTTAATTGCTCCCTGCCTCAGTTTCCCCTCTCTAAAACTGTGAATTTTCCTTTCTCTCCTATTGAATCTCTTTGTCTTCTTCAGACTGTAACCCGGAGAAAGGCAGTGAGCCTTTGCTGTCTGAATACACAGTGCTTTGCCCAGGAGACTCCTGAGCTTGCCAAGCACCTCAAACTGCTGCTCTTAGCAGAAATAATTAGTGAAGAAGTTTGGGCTGAAATATGCTTGCGAGGCAAAAATCAGGTAAAGCAAGAAACAGATTTCCAAGAGGGAACTTTGCCAAATGAGTGTCTTAAATCTCACCAGGAAACACGTGCTGTAAAAGATAGCCTTGAATTGGTGGGAGGTGAAGTCATCTTACAACGTATTTTGAACAGCAGTCATTAGGTGTTTAGGGTGTTAGTAAGTTATATGAACTGGTGAAATGATCTCTCTTCCAAGAAGTCACCTGAAAAGAAACAGCAATTTAAAACCACTGGGTAGCTTCATAATTTCTGTGAATGTAAAATGAAGACAGAAACAAGGTTGTGGAGCATTTCTGGCACAATACCTTTGCAAGGTCTTATTCGGAAGGAGAGAATAAAACTGAGCGTATGTTGAAAGCTATTCTAATAATATTTATCAGAAGAAAAAGCCTCACAGAGGCAGCTGCCAGGGCTGAATCAGAACGTGTCAACATCCTATTGCCTGCGATCTACATCAGATCTAAAAGATTTGGCAAGAAAGTTGGATCAGAGCAATTACCTATGTGGCTATTTGTTAAGGGTTGTCTCAAACACAACATGCAGAGAAATTGAACTGTCAGAAGCTAATACAGGAATAATAAGAGGACATTTCATCTCCATTGGACACCAGAAATGAATAGCAGGTAAGTCTGAATGGGAAAAAAAATAAATTGAATATGTATTTGGCTTTAGTTTTTGTTAAAGGACTATAACATGAATAATGAATATTTTAAGGAGAGAAGACTGGGCCTTCAATTTCTTTCAATAATGTTAGTGTTGTATATACTGGTTTGAATAAAATAGATTTCATAAAACACCTACACACAGCTCTGCAATGCATTATGGATGGCCCCTCTTGAGAAATCTTACATTGCTTTCAATTTTGAAACAGTGATGTAGTAATAATAGAAAATTCAGACATAATATTCTGACTGCATCTTTTTTCCCCCTTTATTATTTTCTGCCACACTGGGTGAGCACAGATGTGCTTTCCTGATGCTTCCTTAGGCAGCTTACACGGTGCTGTGGTACTTGCAGGGGAAGGTACCTGATGCACTGGAAGGTTGTGTCCCGTGTTGTGTGGGCTGAGTGTGGAGGATGGAGCAGGGTTTTTCACTAAAAGGCTCCCGAAGGAACTGAGTTTCTGCACAGAAAGAGGCTGCCAAGGCTGGAGGAGCTGCCACCAAAACACAGATGCATGTCGTGCTTGATTAGAAGTCAAATCATGCAGCCCAAGAGGTGTCTCTTGGGAGTGATGGGGAAAACTTAAGCCCTTGGACATCAACTGAAGGAGCTCTCCACATGTGTGGGAGAGTAGCAGGTAGAAGCAGCAAGAAGGCAGCAGGGAGAAAGCCATCGAAGAGCTAAACACAGTGTTTAAAGGAGTTTTCCCACGCTGTGCTAAAGGAACCAGTTACTGCTGGTTCCAGATGGTCTGGAAATAATATGGGGCATGAAAACTCCTGCTTGTTGTCTCATGTGAGCAAAGGCCAGCAGGAAACTCCATGATGTCTTTTCCTTATAACCTGGCCTGCCCACTGCTTTCATCTTCACAAAACCTTTCTCAGAGACCCCAACTGCAGGAAGAAGCCAGTTACCTGGCCAGAAGCCAGGTGAGGTGGTGAGGCTCACGGTGAGGTTGGAGACAGGTCATCTTTGCCTATGCCCATTGCACGGACCGTCGCATCTTGCCAAAAGGCTGTGAAAGCGAAATGAATTCAGGGTGTGAGTGAGGTGCTGGGAGCTGAGAAGCCAAAACAGCTGGCGAACAGGCATCACTGGAGGTTGGCAGCTGGTTATTACCCAGCAAAAGGCCTAGAGGGTCTGGGCTGAGGGCAATGTGTAAAAGGCAATATTTCCCGGATAGTTGCCATCATGAATTTTACATTGAGATTAACTCCCAAGCAAACAACTGCTCCTACGCACAGATCAGGGCTGCTCTGTGAGGGGGACTGCAGGGAGGCTGCCATGTACGGACACAGCCCCGAACTAACTGTCATTGTCCTGCCAGATCTGTTTGGCCAAAGCGACCCACAGACCCATGCCTTTTCCAGATGACTTTGCCTTTAGCCCTCTCCCCATGTACCCTCCTTGATAAATCTTCTGGATTTATTTCCCATGAGAGCGTGTGTCAGGGCTCTTATCTGCTGCGTGGGTGGGCTCTTGTATTAACAGCAGGGCAGATGCATTCGGCTTCCTGCTATGCGTGCACAGCCTAATTTCTAGGCAACCCAATTATGAGGGAAATTGTGAAATGCTGTGGTAAACAATCAGGCTTTTGAACTAAAAAGGAATCTGTTATTGATGAACAAATGGCAAATCAGGCAGTGCCATTCCCAGCTGGATTCAAACAGCAAGATGGCAGTGAGACACAGGGCTAAGTGTCCCCTCACTACAAGAAGGACGTTGAGGTGCTGGAGCATGTCCAACGAAGGGCAACGAAGCTGGTGAGGGGTCTGGAGCACAAGTCTGCTGAGGAGCAGCTGAGGGAACTGGGGGTGTTCAGTCTGGAGAAGAGGAGGCTGAGGGGAGCCCTCATCACTCTCTACAACTACCTGAAAGGGGGTTGTGGAGAGGTGGGTGTTGGTGTCTTCTCCCAAGTGACAAGTGATAGAACGAGAGGAAATGGCCTCAAGTTGTGCCAGGGAAGGTTTAGATTGGATATTAGGAAAAATTTCTTCACCGAGAGAGTGGTCAAGCATTGGAACAGGCTGCCCAGGGAGGTGGTGGAGTCACCATCACTGGAAGTGTTCAAAAAACATGTAAACATGGCACTTCAGGACATGGTTTAGTGGGCACGGTGGTGTTGGGTTGATGGTTGGACTTGATGATCTTAAAGGTCTTTTCCAATCTTAATGATTCTGTGATTCTGTGAAGATGTTACAAAGGTGGTAAGGACAGTGCTAAATACTGTCCAGGGCCATGGACCACCATGACCCACCAGCACTTGAAGTGGCCTTTTGCTGATGTTCCTGGGGCTGTGACGGCTGCAAGTGTTGGTACTGGAAAAGCCCAGAGACACACACTTGCTGCTCAATGTCGCGTTCTGAAATTTCAAAGAGAAAACCTCCAGCTTCCCCCAGTTTTTGAGATATTATTTTTCAGAGTCTTTTCCAAGACTCGAGAGGTCCATGGTAAATCTCCCAGCATATAATGGATCATAAGTATTCCAAAGTAAAAAGGCTACATACACTGTCCAGCTGATAAAAACAGCCAACAAAACCAACTCTGCTCTGGAAATGCTGTACAGGGAGTGAAAAACGTCATGATCATGGACTCTAAGAACCACACCACAGAAACTGGGAACAAAATGTACCCACAGACCCATTTCCGAAGGCAAAGCATGACATTCCCGAGAACAATTAGCAATCACAACATTATGTTCCTTTCCACTACTGTCAGCCATGCCTGAGCCACCCGCTAGGTAAAATTACAGGGTTAAGATCCGAAGTGAGTATCAGCTGATTAGCTGAGAGTGCCCCAAGAGCTGTGCTACACAGTAGGAAAGCACGCGTTTCAACGGGCACAAAGCAGAAAGCACATCAGCCCTTTGGGTCAGACCTGCACACACACACAAACACACACACACTCTTAGACACATGCACACAGAGCACTGAAAGCACAATATTGTTGAAAGAACTAGGCAGGAAACCACTCCTAGTGACGACGGTGGAGGAACGCCTAGCAAAGTTGGGAAAAGGAAGGTGCTTTGAAATGCAAGAATAAAGGAGGCTGGGAGCGAACGGGGCCCTCTGATTTGCCTTTGCCATGTGCAGAACATCAGACTGTAAAGCTTGAAGAGCTGCTTTGGGACCTCTGTATGTCTCCATGGGACTCAGCCCTGCTCCTCTTTGAAATTCATCTTTACTCACTTGTTTGTTCACCTGCGGCGGTCATTTTGCACTCCTGCTCCCTCTCAAGCAGTTCCCAATCCTGCTGGCTACCGTGTGCGCAACTGCGAAAAAACATGAAAAGCAAGAGTAAAAAGAAAGAGAGAGAGGAAGTGAAAGGAGGTAGGAGGAACTCCAAAGCTGCTGTCTGCCGGTATTCATGGCAACAGGAGGGTTGTGTGGAAGGGGGACCCCAGCAAGCTCTTTTTGCCTGGGACCTGTAGAAGACCCAATGTATCAGGAAGCCATAGGAAAGCTCTTGGGAGAGGGTGCTCATCCAGGGTTCTTCTTGCAAGTGTCTTTTGCAAGTAGGATGTGGGATTCAGGAAATAGGGGAGCCAATGAGGAAGAGGAAAAGAAAAGAAAGTAAGGGAAATAAAAAAGGACTAAAATGAAAGGAGGAAAGGAAAGACAAAGGAGAAAAGTAAGAAATCAGGGAGGTTTACAAAGTGCTTCTGAATAAACAAAACCAGGGAGGGGACAGCAAAGAGCAGGGCTGAGACACACAGCTGAATCAGGTGCTTGTATCCAGGAGCAAGGTGCCTCGGTGAGGTTGTGGGCCGGTGCACAAAGATGCTCAGTCATTACACACCCAGACTCAAGCCTGACAAAGTCATCCAAGCAGAAGGTGAAAACCTGCCCAGCCCCAATGGTCCCCGTCTCAGCTCCTGCACTGTTAGAGTCCACCCTGGAAGATGACCTCACCAGTTTGTGTTATCAGCAATATGCAGGAGAGACGTCCTCACAAGCAGGACTGGATAACGCTCAAGTAAATGTAATTATCACTTTATCGGGACTGGGAGGATGGGGTGAGAGCTTGTGCTGGTGGTCTTCATTCAGCCTGTCACTTTTGGTGCTCCTGTTCTGAGCCCTTTGCAAGACTAACCCAGCTGAGCTGGGAGCAGAAGATGTACCTTGGGTAGTAGAAGCAGAAGTAGAGCTCTAGGGCAGAACAGTTTAATAACATCTCCTTTAAGTTGTCCCCATATGTAGGATAGAATAAGTTTTTCCAAGGAAATGGAACAGTTCAGTATTATTTGTGAAAAATTATCTGTGGGGGAAAAAATATAATTTCCCAGTCAGCTTTCTTGCTGAATGTCTCTGCCTGGCAGCCAGCTGTCTGTTAACTTTTGGTAACATCACCAGATCTAAAATTGTAGCTGTGAGTTGAACAGTTTTTGCTGCCTGCCTGCAGTTCATAGGAATTGTCCAACTAGATCTTAGTAGTGGTTCATCCTGTCTAATGTCCTGTCTCAATGGTCACCAAAGCAAGATGCTTTGGAGGGCTGGCTCTGATCTGTTTCCTTATTCCTTTCTACCTAGCTCTTCCCCTCTTTTCTCTCCCATGTCTTTTATTGTCTTACACCTCTCTCATTTGCTCTCTTCTTCCTTTTTTTCTGTCATCTCAACCTCCATTGCTAAATCATTCTGTCTCTTCCATCTCGCAGTCTCCCTTGATATCAATAACCATACCCATTTCTGCACCGGTGCTATGGGAAGCTCCGTAGGATTCGAGTGGGAAACAGAGCCCCTTCTCCAGCTTCTGCATGTAGCACGGGTTCCTGGTAATAGAAGTGTGCAGGGACCAGTTGAAAATGGGAAACGAGTTTCATTTCAGGTCTGCACAAGGACATTTGGAGCATAGTTGTTTGAAGTCCCCATAGAAAGCCCAAGGACTGAGTAGGCCACAGAGGTTTT
Source organism: Phaethon lepturus (assembly GCF_000687285.1). Lineage (NCBI taxonomy): Eukaryota > Metazoa > Chordata > Aves > Phaethontiformes > Phaethontidae > Phaethon > Phaethon lepturus. Next base: position 33,971 of record NW_010560994.1, on the reverse strand, counting down.
CAGAGCAATGTGACTCATTATGATGATATATGTCTTAGCTGCAGAGTAACAAAGGTAATCCTTGAGCTATCTTAGGTCTAACTTGTGCAAAGGCAGTAATAGACCTGTGGCTGTGAGAGACAGTTGTTTGCTTTTTTTTTTTTTCCTGAAGAACAAAAGCTAAATACACAGACAGTCTTTCAATTTGTTGTTTTTTGGATACTGCTGAAGTTTAATGAATAAATAAGTACAAAATTAAAGGCTCATTACCCACCCCAAAAAGTCCCTGTCATTTGTCAAACCTTTCAGAGGAAGCCAGGAATAGGGAGAAGTGCCCATTAGAAGGATAAACATATCACAGATCTGAATGTCAAATCAAATTGAGCAAAAATTAATTAACTTGGTGAGCATTAGAAGGGAGAGTCTGGTGTCAGCAGAGACTATGTTTACCTGTTTGTACTTTCTCGGCTAGCTCAAAAGGCACTAGAGGCTGTGCAGGAATTGATGTGTGCCAGGTGCAATCCTCACAGCTCACTTTCATGAAAGGAACCTGTTCTTCATTTTGGAAACCACTTTTCTTCCATCTTGAAGAAATTGTCTGTAAATGGGTTTTCCCTGGTGCCAGGTGCTCTGAGAACTGAGACTTCTTTCAAGCTGGGGACTTATTAACCCAACGGTGTCTCTGAAATTGCTGTCCAAATCATTTGAAGGAGTTTTGGATCAGGCCCCCAGTGCCAGCTGCTTTATGGCTACAGCTCGGCTTACAAACGATGCCCTGAAACTGAACTATCTGTAGCTGAGAGTTAATCCCCTTAAAATCAATAATTCCTGATCCCTGAAGCTGCTGTTTCAGTGATGGACGGCTGGCAAGTGAGAGCCAACTTTCTGAAATCGTCCCTTTTTCTCCCCTCTCTGAAACAAGCTTTTTTTCTATTATTATACCAGCTGATAAAACAACTGTAATCAACTCTTTTCTGCTCCATAAAATAGTTACTGCTAATTACTAATTATTGGGAATAAGCTTCCTAACGTAACTGGAAGCATTAAAGTGACTGGGAGTTAACAGTAATCATTGCTTTCGGAAGAGCCACTATTCACTTGCAAGGGGTTACATATGGCACACTGAAGAGTTTTTAACTGACATAAGCCAAAAAACTCTTTGAAAGGGAGGTTGATGATTCGTCAGATATTAATACACATACACATTTTCACATGTCTTTGCATATGCGACTATTCATTGTAAATTGAAATTCAAGCCATTGCATCCACTAGATGCTTACTGGCCATTTGCATACAAAACCACTTGATTTGTGTAGACAATCACAGTAATTGCATGGGCACAGAGTTGCTGCCTTGTGCTTTCCTCATGCAAAAGTTGTTTCTGGGCATTAGTACGTGCTAGCAAGCAGAATACAAACTCTCTGGAAAGTTATGCCTGGGAGATGTTTCCAGTCTTTCTTCACTAGGTTGTCACTGTTTCTGGGGAGAGGAATTAATGAGGATCAAACAAAAGTGACCAAACTACAGAACAATCTCCTCTTCCTGACTAGGAAAACTCACTCTATAATCTTTGTATAAAAGCTACTATCAGCTGCAGAGGGGAAAATCAACCAAACGGATAATGACATACCAGAAAGTGAAGAGTATATTCGTGAGTCCCACAATGTGAGTGCAGCACGGGCTCGTATCTTTTGGCAATACAGGTAGCAGCAGTGAGGGTGACACAGCAGGTCTGCAGGACTCCAAGTTCTCATATCCCACCCTTTCTATCCCCGGTTGACCTCAGGAACAGTGGAAACTGGGAAAGATCAGATAAGAACTGACCAGAGCATTCACAAAACATGAATAGGAGAGAGATCAAACTTCGCTGGGAGTTCAAAATGAGGACTTCTTTGTGCTCCTTTGCCTCCCGTTCACTGGTGCTTCCTAAGGTAGCCAAATACCTGGAAGTCCTAGAACTCACTTAGGATATCAAGCCTACTTCTGCAGTCCCAAGAAATATGTCCTCAGCTGGAATTGCCAAGTGCTTACCCAGAAAGCTATGCCTAAGTATTTGCTTCTATTAGCAGCAGAGACACACACGGTGAGTATGCTTTGTCCATATCTGAATCAGGACTTATTTATGGAGCGTTACAGTGGTCGGGTGCTTTTACAAACTTAATTCAGAGGTGATACCTTCTGTATGAAGGAATTAAGAAATTAAATGCTCCTTGCCAGGTGTTTTAATCAGACATGGGAGTACGCAGAGAATTAAGTTCTTGCTGCTTCTGCATGCTGGCATAAACCTGCAAGCATAGTCCTTGGCTTCATGACAAATCCTCAGGCATTGCTTGGAAACCAAGAGGCTTGCACAGTGTTTGGGTTGTGTTGTACAGCGTTCGAGTTGCACAGCCAGCTAGTTGCCTATCCCCTTCTGCAGTCTCACCTGTGGCCGCTGCGGCAATTGCCGTCCTCATGACGCAACCCGTATGGAAACTTCTTCCTTCTTCACAGAAGGAAAAATATTTTCTTCAAAACCCTTGGTGCTTATCCAGGATAGATGGTTGCTGAATTGCTTGCCCCCTGCTTCACTTCTATAAATGATGCCCTGGTGGCTCCTGAAGTTCATTTCTCTGTTAGCCATTGCTACCTCCACACTCAGGTATTCATCCTTTCCTTCTCTGGAAACCGTTCCTTCCACTCTTCGTATATACCACACTGAAAGCAAGCCCTTTCCTTTCCATGCCTATGTTAAGTAGTATGTAATACTGTTTCTCTTTATTTTTCATTATTTTGCAAATACATGAAATAAAACACCATCTTAAACAAATCTCAACAACAGCCTGAAACTACTCTGAGCATTCGCTGGGAGTTTTTTCTCTCTTCATCACATCTATACAATAATATGTGAGACTAACCAAGGTGCAAATAACCCACTTCAGAAATGTACTCTACGTTATGAACTTACAGCCCCACTGATTCTACTACGTAATTCTCCTGAAGGAGAAACAGAAAATTTTCATTACCAGTAGAAGAGAGGAAAATCCATCGTTTTTGATCTGTGGGAACTAACACAAGCTATAGGTAAGTCTTAACTACGGAAAGTGAGATATGGAAGAGAGCTTCATCAGTGGTGAAGGGCATTTACTCCCGTTCAGCCATATATTACATGTAAAACCAAACCTGTAGTTCCTTTGTTGTGATTTGCCATGAATAGCAATGGATGCAAAGAAGCGACAGCACAAAGTTAAGTTTGACTCAAACTCCCTCTTTATGCAAAGGTTTTTTTTTTCAATCATTGAGTTAATTTATCACAGTAGAAATTTTGTAGAAAAATGGAGCTCCAGAGGAAGCTATTCTAGTGTTTTTTGTTTTTTGTTTTTTGTTTTAATTTGTCAAACATTTTAGCTGTAGAAGTAGAAAAATATTTTTAACAGTTTTGTTTTTTAAAAAATGCTTATTTTTTCTTGGACTCCTAAAAATAAAACTGGCACAGATTTTGCGAAGTTTAAAAAAGACTTAAATAATGAAGCAATGAAAAACACACTACAATTTTTAAGCTTGATGAAGTGCTCATAGTTAATCCAAAACTTTTGCAATTCAGAGTTTGTTTTCTGGTTTTCCACAAAAAAAATTGTTAGTTTCATTAACTCTTTCTTTCCTCATCCCTGCCCCAAAAAATCCCCAAAATCAAAACCTATTCAATTTGACCTGAAATAAATTTTCTTCCATACTATTTTTTTATTTTGCCTATGGACACTCTGTTACCTGCCTCGAGACCAGCTCACGCCAAAGCCTACAGCTTATAAAGACCTTTCAAAAGTGGAGATGAACTCTGCCTCACTTGAAGAGCGAGCCCAGGATCACCAGGGGCTTGGGTCCCATTTCCAGATACCAGTTTCCATCCAGAGATGAAACTCTATCTTGAGTCATTCACATCTTAAACTTGACTCAGCCAAAACTTCAACTGGAAACTTAATGAAATACGAAAACTCCCTACAGCTGTAAACACAAGTCAGTCATCGATCTGTGTTGTCTTTATTATTTTCTATTTGTTCCAGCCCGAGAGAGCCTGTGTAACTTGTGAAGTTGAGTCCAATAAGCAGAGATAGTCCCCGAATTTGTTCCCGTGGGATACTACTACTTCAGCCAGTATTTAATTTCCTTGTGACTGTCAACTGAGAGAATTGTTGGCAGGCAAAAGCTCCTTGCGGTATGGGATGGCTAAAAGACTTCTGTGGTCTGTGAAAACACCTCAGAGAAGCAAGGAAACGTGCCCCAAGCTGATTACTTTTCTCAGTTACTACAGGTGATGGCTGAGGAGATCTCAGCTGGCAAATCTAAGCCAACCAGTTATCTTTCTGTACTGCCCTTCATGCCAGTTGTCTTAGGCAAGTTCAAATGATGAGGTAGAGCCCAAATCCAGAGAAATCTATCTGAAATCCTTTTCCTTAAAACTTTTAACAAGTTCAACCTCGCAAACTGCCAAAGGGTAGTTAATCAAAACTCTTTGGAGTGCTACTTCTCAGCTCCTGAGTGTTGAACTGACGTAGAAGAATCATGAGCTAGACAGCATTTATAACTGATCCTGAGGCTCATAAATCACAACACAATAAATCCCGAGTAAAGAGGACCACAAAAATGTCCGAGAGCTAAGCAACCAAATAATCATTATAATAATTAATACTGAACTTGTATAAAATGGTCTTTTTCACTTAGTAGATTTCAAAGTGCTTGAAAAATTATGTCATTACAGACCTGGTCAGAATATATTCAACTAAACTGTGTTCCATTGTGAAATGAGGTCTCAATAAACCTGAGATGTCCCATTACATGTTGCCCGTTCTTTCGGTACTGTTAACACATAGTAACATGCTGTACAAAAATAGAATTATTTCAAAACATCTTTGTATTTCATCTGAGCCATAAATTGTGTTTGAAATTAAATTTCCAGAAATAGTGCTTGCAGAGGGGAGGGGGGCAGAGAGGAATTTATAGTTTACAACAGATCTTGCAAAAAGCTGAATGTTGTTCCAAACCAGAAGAAAACACTATTAAAACATTTGCCACAAAATTGTCAGTCAACCATTTCAGCATCTCTTAATAAAATAGGGGCAGATTGGGAACAAAGTCAATGTCTTGCATGACCTTGACCTCCAAGGCACCTTGAGTCTTCCGAGTTCACTGTTTGCTCACAGATGCCCTCCCTGCACATTGGCATCTGAAGGTACCTGGTAGAGGTGGTGCCCTTTGACAAGTTTCCTTTGCTTGCTCCCAATTATATTTTGCAAAAGCTAAAGAGATATTGGTGCCTGTTAATGAAATCAAAGACTCTTAAAAGCCCTTTGTGCCCTAGGGTTATGCATTTATAATTTACAGGGTTTTTGCTACATATTCAGTCTTGCCTTGCAGAAACCAGTTCTTTGCTAAAGGCTGCTGCATATGCAGTGCACAGATAGCTTTTATTTATGTCTTAAAAGACAGTTGTTAATCAGTTAGAGCAACCAGTTGCAAAATACTTTGAGCCAACTGGATTAAAGTGATTATGGGATTATTAAATGGATTAAGTTCTATCGATAACTGGTTGTCAGCCAGAAGAGCTGAAGTCCTAATCAGCTAGAGAAAAAAGATCATGCCAGCCACTTACATTTGTGGTTCACCTTGAACTTATCTGTAACTTCTGCTTGTTTCAGTCATGTTTCTATAGCAACCAGGGTAATTGACATTAATTACCATATTTCGTCCGTGGTTATTTTGTGCTAATTTCATTTTTTAATTGCTTTGAATTAGAATGTGAGACCATAGTAACAGTTTTTCACTCTGCTTTTCATAAGGTTTTGTGGGCATCAAATATATATGTATATATATATGTGTGTATATATATATACACACACATATATATGTAAATATACACAGCATACACTCCCATATAGGTGGGGGGTCCCAGCACCCTGGGTCTGTTCAACTGGGAGAGGAGAAGGCTTCAGGGGATCTAACAGCAGTTATGAGGAGGTCGTCGAGAAGATGGGCCATGCTCTTCACAGCACCAAATGGTGGGAGGAGAAGAGCCATAAAGTGTGTAAATTGAAACAGTAGTTCACATTGGATATAAGGAAAAAATTTCTCCACATGAAGGCAGACAAAGAGGAGGAGCACCCGGAGAAGTTGTGCAGTCTCTGTCCTTGGGAGTTTTCAAGACCCAACTGGATAAAGCCCCAGACTACCTGTTTTGGCCTCATAGATGACCTTGCTTTAGGTAGAAATTGGACTAGACACCTCCTGAGGTCCCTTCCCACCTTAATTATCCTATGACCTTATGTTCCTGTGATCTTACGATTATTCATTTCTTTCTTTTGTTATTATTGTATAATCATAAAAATTATGAATGCACAGTGTCTCATAGAGTGTGGCAAGATTCATACTCTGCCTGAAGAACTTCTGCTCTGTTTGTATTTATTCACTACTAGTATTCCAGTGCTATTCCTATCAAAGTTCATGACTCCATTGTATATGTCCTCACATCTGAGATTTTGACTCCAAACCCCCAAAGCTATTTAACCCACTAACCCCCACGGAGAGAATGCTTAGCCTTTTAGGAAATGTTACACTAAGCCAAGAAAATTTTCATATTCTAGAAAGTGATTACAAGGAAATATATGTCAAATATTTTTGATAATTATGAACAATTGAAAATAGAGAATAATAACCTAATGTTATTTTTTGAGGCCTTGACTTCATGAGATGTTAGACGTCCTAGAGTTCCTGTGATACCAATGGAAGTTGGAAGTACATGGACCCAGTCTGAATTGGTACTTGAGCACCTCTAGGAAACGTGGGCTTTTTACTCAATGTACAACTGTGTTCTGGAGAGAGCCCACGACTGTAAACTGTCATTTCTTCTTTCTGAAACACTTAACATATGCCATAAAACTACTGTATGACATAGCTGCTGTCAGGCTGGGGAAAAAAATATTGAATTCAACTCTGACCACAAATATTGGATTTCTGCATAAGCGTGAAAACTTCAAACTCTAACAGCAATGAATGGGGCTGTGTTAAACTCATTGGGGAAAAAAAAAGATTCTGTAATTCTCTGTCACTGAAAATTTTACCAGGGCATTAGAGTCATGCAGGTTGCAGGTTCAAAATGTAGTTAAAAACCCTTGTTCTGAAATACCAAATAATAGCATATTATTCTGAAGCATGTTGGAAAGAGACTTTCTACCGTGTGTATATGTGCATCAGGCAAAAAGCTGGTTTCTCAGCCTGGGAATAGTACCTGACAGAAATATGTAGAGAAATGTATTCGTTCACCAAAAGCATTAGAAGGCTATTACGTTTGCAAACCAAACCAAACCAAACCAAACCAAAACCAACCAATTTTGGAAAACACCTGAAGGCATTGTCCACTTATTTCTGATGCTAGAACTAAGATGTGTTGAGGTTCATGCAAATCCAAATCTATCATTTAAAACCCAAAAATATTTGTCCTACAAAGCCAGATTACAGGCTGATGCATGAGTATGGCCATCTTCACTGTTAAGGAGATGGGATTTTTTACCTTTGGATGTGGCTGAAGCACTGTGAAGCTCTACAGTGTTACTGTAATGTGAAATGTGTGATCTCAGCAAAGACTTCTTTTCTGAGGTTCCCTTCCTGTAGCTGGCCTCATGCTTTGTCTTCTCATATATGTCAGCTATGCCCAAGTCTAAAAACCCCATCCATTTGAGCTGTGAAAGCAAGATTTATGGAACTGGAGAACCCCACGGACCTCTGAGATGATAGGAGACCTTACAAGAAATATTATGTAAGAAACAGTCCTTACATGGAGGACAAATGTTCTTGCCTTTCCTTTGCTTAGCACTTCTGATGAAATGTCTCTGCAAGCATAAGTTGATTCAGCCTCCTTCTTTTACGATAACAGATTGTAACCCTTTAGTCTTAGCAAGCAAGGCAGGTAGAGAAGGCAGGGTGGAAACCGCAAAGGGAAGGGATGAACTCCGTAAGGGAAACCAAGAGGGGAGCACTTCTTAGAAAAGCAAGATTGAATCCATTATATGTAGCGTGCCCGCAGAGATCTTTCAGGGTATTTAGATGAGGTGTGTTTAGTTTTGCTGCTCGTTTCAAATATTTTTAAGAAGCAATAATTTTCTGTGCATGAGTTCATGCAGCCGTTCCCAAGAAAACTGCAACCCTAGAAGTAGAGGTACTGAAAGACGGGGGATTTTTGGAGCTCAGGCCTTCTATTGCTATAGTCTCAGAGAGAGCATTAGATTTGCTTCTAAGTCTTCACAAGTATTTTCAGAGCCTGAGTTATACAGTCACCTGTACAACTCTATGGATCTGTGGGACTTCTTGAAATGGTGCCTCTGAATCACAAAAAAACATGGCCCTAAAAGAAAGAGGAAGAAGGTGGCAGAAGGAGTGAGAGGTCTAACTGAGCCTGTTTTCAAACAATGGCCTGGAGCCATTTCTTACCTTCAGCCTTGCTTGCAAACTGCTCTTTGCTGTTCGGTTGCCGTGCTCAGAGATGGCCTTCATGATGCTCCTTGTGGAGGAGGCAACAAACCCATAAATTGTACCACGGCACAGTCTCTTCAAAGGAACACCATCCCCAGCTGTAAAACCAGACAGCAGAAATGAGGGAGTCATCAGCCACCTGGCTGATGGGTACCAGAAGAGACGGATGTGACATGGGATAATGTACTGTGCAGAACTTCTGAACATCTTCCCTTAATGAACAGATATGACTATTAAAAAAAATACATTTCATAATAACAATTCAGCGCTGCAGTCAGATTCTGCAGTGTCTGAGTGATGGTTTATTAACTCAGACATTGCTGCGTAGAGAGCACTTGCAGTCTTTGGCCTTACACTTAATAACTCACTAAGCATGAATGGGTTCAGTAATTCATTTCTTGTCTTGTGTGGCTGCTCAAAAACCTCATCGGGTTGAAATTTATGGCTTGTTCTCACAAGACTGCGAGCACCTCCTGCAGGTCTGTGACAGCCCCACGCTCCTGCTAACTGGAGCTGAGTGCTGCAGACAGCTGAGCATCGCCAGGACCAGCACCTCCTCCTTAGCTCTGATGAGATGGGATGAGTCCCACTTGTGTCAGGCTTTTGTAAGAATTTGGGTTCGACTGCACCCCAAACTTGCACTTTGGTCCTCTGTGATTTTTAGGTTACCCTTTTCTTTCTTCGTCTGGTATCACACAATTAACTGTTTTGGATGATGGCGAGGCTGGAGAACAGCAAATTATGACATTACAAGGACAAGAAAGTAAAACTTAAGCAACTAAAGGAAATAGAGAATGCATATCAAAGGTAATTATTGGAAATCTGCTTTCTTAAGGGTTTTTTGGTGGATGACTCCTGGACGCAGTGAGAGTAGTGCTTCCCGAGCTGGGCGTTAGCAATGCTTCCTCTCTGTTTTGAAGCCCTGTTCTCCAACAAAGTGAGGCCAGACTCAGTATTTCTGATGATTGTAAGACAAAATCATGAAGAGAGGGAAACAAAAACTTAAAAAACCCTCCCTCTGTGACTTAGTGAACACGTAATGTTATACAACCTAAGAGCGCAATCGAGGGCACGACAGGAAAATAAACATTTGTTGTTTGTGTACTGGGTTGTATTTGCAGTCCTCCCCTCAGTGGGGGGACAGCAGTGACACACGGAGGAGGATCAGCTCAACTCCTCGGCACTTTCAGCTAAAGCACAACCTTCTACTGGCCCCTGAAAAGCTAACTGAGACACAGCAAGAGGAGACACGGAGCAGTAAACAGTCAACAGGTTGTGCCTACAGATGCTGATGCATCGGGCGCTCAGCATTGTCACTCAGCGCTGGGAGACCACAGCCCTGGCCACGAACAGATGTAGGCAGATGAACAGCGACTCTTCAGGGGAAAATTGAGATCCTCCAGTATAAACATAAGGCAATTAACTTTGCCTGTGATTTTTTTGCGCTGTCCTCTTTACTCTTTTTAAAGATGGGAATGCCAAGTTGAGTGACAGACTCTTCCTTCCTGCTCCGGATCCCGTTGCTATTTCCTTGCAGTAAATTGGCATTTTCAAAGAGACTAAAGAAATGAGAGTCCCAAAAGGGACATAAACATCCAGCCCCCTTGGGAAAGCCCAGACTAGACTTTCTACGAACATGAAAGCACGGAGCCTCAGAAACCTGCGAGGCAGAGACATGCTAGATGGCCAGAAAAACAGAAAGAAGGATGTGATTTATTCAAGGGCATTCACAATGTCAGATGGAGAGCTGGGAAATAGCGCTTGTATCATCAACCTCCCTGTTAGGATTTTAGTCACTGAAATATCCTTCCTCTCCCTCACAAACACAGAGACTCTGATTCTTCACTCACCCAAGCTCGGTATAAATCAGGAGCAATACCACGCAAGTCCCCGGCGTTACTTCATGAGCGAGAGGAGAGTTGAGGAGTGTCTAATGCTTAGATTC
>NW_010560994.1:20597-23517 GCF_000687285.1 Phaethon lepturus | reverse complement strand
TGCAGCAGGAGTCGGATGCCTAAATGCCTTTGTGAATTGAGGCTTGAGTGTCTTTTTCATTAATGAAGCAAAGGGGGAAAAAAGTAGCTGTAATTAGAGCAAAAGTGGCTGCATGAATAGTCTCTCATATTGAAAAAGATTGGCTTCAAGCTCACTGGTGCTCATTGGTATGAAAGAGAGTTTTGTTCATCGGTGCATGCAGCTGCACTCTGTAAGTATGAGAACCATCATATTCAGTCCGGCAGCCATTTGGAGGGTGAACATTTCAAGCCGGAAAGCGTGAATGGAAACCCGAGTGTCAGCCCCCATGGGACAACATGTGCGGTGGCAGTGTCCGCGGCAAGGGTCACCCTCCCATGGCAGGGAACAGGGAACTCCATCCACCACGTGTGACCGAGCCCCAGCTTTTGAAGTCTAAAAGTTAAGGACTCACATTCAACCCACAAGACGGTAATAACGTGCAGGGGAAGAGTCTGCATAAAGCTGAGCAGCTGGGAAAAAAGTGGCGCCTTGTGAGAAGTGTACGGGTGGGAGGAGAGGACACTTTGTTAGAAATGGCTCCTGATGAGTTAATCACTTGGCCCGTTTAATGGTGAACGCTACCACTGCTCCACCGGGGGCAAATGACGAGGGTGCAAAGCAGCTCCCCACGTCTGTGGCTGGAGCCTGGCTTGCTTTCAAGTAAAAAAAGTACTCTTCAAGAGACCATACCTTATCCAAAGGCCTTTTGGACACACTTTTCCTTAGCCATGATTCCAGTAATAGGCATCTCTTGGACTTCCTGGGGAATTATCTCCAACGATGCTAACTGTAATGGGTGTGGGAGCAGGATGATTTGCCCTCAACACAGAAGCCACGAGCTTATTGTTATTTGGGCATAAGGCAACAAAACTATGAGATGGGCTAAGACTGAATGTTAAAATTATTTTAAGTAGATACTTATAACACCTTGGATGTTTTGACACTGGAAACCATGATAAATTCTTCGTAAAGTTACTGTGATCTTAACGGTGAAACCTGATTGAGATTTGACCAATACAAAAAGATCCACAAATATATGGCCTGGCTTTATATGTAAATCAGACGGCTTTCGGTTTCGGGCTCAGCGGGCAGAGAATAGCTTTCCTTCAAACTTCTGGTACAGTGGAAAAGCCAAGCAAACTTTCAAAATCACAGCCCTTCTTTGCATATGAAACAGGAATAGCGCTACACAATGGCAAATAGGAACAATTTCTCTAAATTTAGCTTAATTACTTAATTTGATCTTTGAATCTAGTAATAATGAATGCTAATTTTGCTTCCTGTTATCTTCTGAATGGAACCTGTGAATTTCTGAGGGAATTTGAATCTGGCTGGTGAGATCTAAATTTAGCTCAAGTAACAAGCGTCAACCCCTATCTAATCCCCCCCTAATCCGGCAGCTAACCCTGGCATTTGTGCAAAGATCAGCACCTTCTGCTGTATTCCCTTCTGCCCAAGCATGTGGCCTTGTCTGGACACTCAAGGTTCTCCAGGAACAAGCATAATTTGTGGATGAAATAGATCATTTTATAAACCTTCACGGGCAGAGCATCTGTTTTATAAACTTGTCATCAGGACAGCCTATACAGCTTTTTAACCCATGGTTTGAGAAATCAAGACAGTGCCTCTCTAAGCCTTAGCTGGAATTTCTGTGCTTTTGCCATCCTAGACAAGGACAAATGACCCCATAGACACCAAAGAAGTCACAGGTGGAGTACATACAGCAAAGCAGCTGGGCGTTTAGCCGCCTTCGGGGTGCACAGAGGGATGAGAGACGGTTCTTGCCGCCTCCCACCAAGCCAGCGTTCCTCCAGAGGACACCCCAGCCATCTGCCCCACTGGGACAGCCCAGGGCCAGCGGCTGGGGCTCAGCACGGCCGTGCCTGCGCTGCTGAGCACGGACAGCTCGCGTGACAAATGGCGAGCCTGCGCGGTGAGCTTGCAGAGACCGGGGCTGCAGGCGACAACGGCTCTGCTTTTTCTTTCAGCTCCAAGTCCAGTCCACTACAGAGTAAGAAGCAGCTGAGGGTGACTAAGAGGGTGACAGACAAGCGTGGATGCCTTAGGCTTCCCCGAGCGTTTGCATAGAAACGTAAAGCAACCAGCCTTGCTCACAGACAAAAAGATTAACTCCCCCCCCCCAAAAAATGTTGAAAAATATAATAGAGTATAAATACATACCTTCAAGTAGCGTGGGTTTTTTTCCTCTTGCCTACACAGTAGATTACAGTTAATTAAACCTCTGCTCACATAAACAGAACAAGAAAGGATGTAAAAGTAATGAGCTGACAACACGGTCTGTATTATGTTGGGCTTCTAAGAGAATTTAATTTGGAGAAGAATTATGCACAGGCTGAAAGACAGTCCATTAAACTCAGCCAACTGTCTGGAAAGAGATAAAACAAAAAAAAAGCGTTCTGCCTCCTGTGAAATAAATAGCACGCTGCACCTTCCTCTTACCTTGCGGCTGGCAAGTAGCCAGGTGGCCCATGAGCCCCCACCACGGGGACAAAGGCACCCGGCACCTTCTTCCCAAAGAGAGGTGAGAACGCGGCAGCGATGGCAAGAGAGCTTGCAAACGCGACAGGGAACGCCGAAGTCCAGATAGATGTTGGGAACGGTTACTCCGGTAAAGCCCCGCACAAGTATTAGATCCCGTGAACATCTTCCTCTGCGAAGCACCATGTTGAACAGTTTCTGGTCCCAACTCGTGCGTGGTCTGCAAAGGAGAGAGATGGTGCTGTCGGTTATGATTAGCTGCGATACACATTCCTTTTACTATTATTTTTTTAATCATGAAGGTAGAGAGTCAACAAATGGGCACGGCAGGTAGGAGGTGAACTGAGGTGGCCCCTCTCGCACTTACAAACTGATGCGGCGGCACCCAAACCCAGGTCTC
>NW_010560994.1:0-20526 GCF_000687285.1 Phaethon lepturus | reverse complement strand
AGGGCAGCAGGCAACTGCCCCTTGGGCCACCTCCGGCCCCAGGAACTTCCCGGGGGGATCTGGGAACTCACCGGTTCACACGGGTGAAGGCAGTTATCACAGGCTGGATGCACGTGTTCTTCTCCTGGTTGCTGCTGGCGTCCCCCTCTTCCTGGATCCCTTACGGGCTGTTACTTCTGTTTAAAAAAACAGCGTACAGAGGAACTCAGCAAAATGTGGCAGAACATTTTGGTTTTATTTGGTTATTTAGTTTTGCTTATTACCAAATAAGCAAGCCAACTTGCTCAGGGGACTCATTTCCCTATTGTGTTCTCCTCGAGGCAACGGATACGTGTTCAGGGTAATCAACTTTTAAATAAAATGACCTTTTTTTTCTAAATAAAAAAGTCTCTGAGGTTAAAGTAACTTGCACCACCTATGAATGTCCCCCAGATTATTTAACTTTATGAGGTGAAACGTTGTGTCACTTAATCTCTTGCCCACCCAGACCCTTCCCAGCAGCTGTAAAGAAATAATCCCTTCAAACGTTTAAGCCTCAGAGGATGATGTTGATGAGAGCTGAGAAATTAAGGGATTTATTTTCTTCAATTTTGAGAAAACAGGGGAAACAATTTTAAGTAGAATTAATTTTTTTTTTTTATTCTCTAAGTACATTTAAAACAAACCAACAACTATTTACTTCAGATTTAACAAAGCTTTACATACAACATCTTCACCAGCCACTCTTAAGAGGAAGAGTTAAAATACTTTTAAATAAGTCTCTTAGAACTTCAAAACAAACATTAATTAATGTGAGAAATAAAAATCAACTCGCATTACAAACAGGGTTATTTTCATTTCGTTAGCTTTGAATACATTCACCTTAAAGAACTTTCTATCATTTACTCCAGTATTGGCTCGGAATAGGTTCATTGATTTCAGCACAGGTACTTTAGGTGCACTGAAGTAAGTGAAAAAATTGAGTTGTTTCCTTTTATCCCTATTGCTTTGTTCAGTGCTTTTCCCTTTCCTGTGTTTTTGGAAAACTTCAGGAGGACTGACTTACATGATGCACAGGCTGAAGCTGTGTATCAGCCCTTAGAAAGCACGGAACAGTCTGAAAAGCCAAAACAGTTTGGCTTGCTTTTGCCAGCTGGCCAGATGCCTGAAGAAAAGGATCCGGGGAGAGAGCAGCCTTGCACCGTCTGGATTTCCAGAGGGTTGCGAGTGGAGAAGATCTATCTGCTCCCTCGTGCGTCCCTCTGCTCTCGTTTGCTGCCCGTTTGGGTGGGCAGCGACGATTGCTGTTGCAGGGGCATTACCTCCCTGCTGCCAAAGGGCTGAACGCCAGCAGACTCCATGTGTTTTGTACATTGACAATAATCCTTTAGTTTCCGAGAACCACAAAGGCCCTTAAAATAAATACCAAACCCAAGCAAAATAGAACTGTCAACATTTAGACTGCGATTGTCAGAAAAGTTGAGCACTGACTCAGCAGAGCGTCTGTAATGCCGGCACCAAAGGCTGCTGAACGCGCTCCCCCCGATGAGCTCTGGTCGGCTGTTTGCACGCACGGCTGCGCGCGGGGGCTTGCGGACGCGGTGCTGATACCGCACCCAGGCTCTGCCAGCAGCACTGGCTTTATCCACGTCCCTCAGCTTCTCCAACAAACCCTTGTAACGTGCCTGGGCGTTTAGAACTGTGTCTTGTGGGTGAGCGTGTCGGACATGGAAACAGCCCAGGTCAGGCTGGATGGGGCTCTGAGCAACCTCATCTGGATGAAGATGTCCCTGCTCGTGGCAGAGGGTTGGATTAGATGACCTTAAATGGCCCCTTTCAACCCAAACCACTCTGTGGTTCTATGATGTGCAGCAGGTCCTTAGAGGGTTGTGCTTTCCACCAAATGGACTCTAAGGAAGGATGTGGTGGCTGCAGCAGAGGAAAGGCGGCGATGTGGCTGAGCATGGCTGTGTGAAGGACCAAGGCCTTGCTGAGGAGC
This sequence comes from Phaethon lepturus, assembly GCF_000687285.1. Classification (NCBI taxonomy): domain Eukaryota; kingdom Metazoa; phylum Chordata; class Aves; order Phaethontiformes; family Phaethontidae; genus Phaethon; species Phaethon lepturus. Next base: position 18,548 of record NW_010560994.1, on the reverse strand, counting down.
ATACAGCATATCTCCAAGTTTTTTTTCTCTTCTTCTGGGCACACTCTGCCACTCAGTCACAGCTGTACTGAGTTCAGGCAGCCCTGGAGCTGGACAGAATCCGGAGAAATGGGTTGTAGAAGAGGTGACCTGCACTCATCTGATTACCATCTCCAGAGCTGAGGGAGCAAAGTTGAGAGATGCAGACGACTTGCATGGGATTGAACTCTGGGAAACTCTTTTTAAGGTTCCAGAGGTTGAAAATAGACTATTTCCAGTGAAATGCAGAGTAGCTGCATGGCATGAGTTTGTTAGGCCACATCCATGACAATGTTCACACAACAGCTGGTACTTGCAGATTTTCTGGAAGCTGAGCTGGGACAAGGCTGATCGGCTCTGACGTCACCTGGAAAATATACTCTATTTTATATAATAAGAGGTATAGGAAGAAGCTGGCTTTGTTCCCCAGCCTTGGAAACACTCACTCATAGCCAGATGTCTTCTACCCATTTCTTTTACCCACTCCTCAGCCATCTTCCCATCCATCTCAGAAGAGCCTTTCCATTAATTTTTTCCTGTGTTTTGTCCTCCTTTCTTTAAGGCTGGGTATGCTGAAAGAACAACATTATGGTGCTGGCATGATGCCTGAATATAGCTTCAGCCCTTCAGCTGCTGGAGAGGGAGCGCACACTATTGAGCCAAACCAAACCAAAGTTAACCTGAAAACAAGCCAAATCCTTGTATGTAGTTATTTTAACAAAATCAATGCTAAGCGAGATCTTGCAAAAATGATGCATCCCATGCTGCTGGTGCTAACTGGAAGCCAGTTGGAGGTTCTTACCAATAAACACTGATTTGCAGTCGGCCTCTGAGCGTGATCAGAATCCTTCTGCGCATTTTGTTTCCGCACAGTGTCTCCTGGCTTCCGGGATTGCTTCCTAGACACTGGTGCACTCGATACAGCGCCGAAGCTATTGGACATCCTGCTAGATCCTCAGCTTGCTGGACCATTGTCTTCTTGTTATTAGTGGGGGATTAGAAGTTTAAGGCCTCCGAGCTTAATGGCCTCAGCGGGTGGAGAGCATGGCACTAGCTGTGAAAATGACAAAAATCGATAGCTAATCCAGTGCAGTCAGTCAACCTTTTCAAAGCCTCATCTGTATTGATTTCCAAGTGCGGCTCTTCCTGTCCCTTGACGTAATCAGTCTGTTTGCTCAGCAGACAGACCTGTTCTCTTCCACTCTCCCCCCACTTTTTTGCGCTCTTTACACTTAGAAATAGATTACTTAGATCCCCCCAGCTTTTCATCTCTCTAGCTGCTGTCAGAGGGATGATTAAAGGGGAGGCAGACTGGGTACCCATCTCCTACAAATCAAGGAAGAACTGACCTGCAGTGTGATGGATGTTTCAGGAAAGGAGCAGGCGGGCTTCGACGTGTGAGGAATGGAGGACATCTGGTCAGGTTAGATAGTTACAATCGAGGTAGTGAATGCACAAAAAAAAAAAAAAAAATTACTTCCGTCTCCTTTGCCCATCAGTTTGAAGAGACGTCAGAGTCACCATGCTGATAGAAAAGTCCTTATGGCACTATGTGAAGTTAGGGATTAGAATGGAAGCACCTTGGAGGAAGTTTTCCTCTTCCAGAGAGGGTAACAGACTTTTTCCTTCACCTACCCCACTTTGGCTATTTGCAAGACAAATTTTAGGGCCATCTAGGCACCTTTCTAAAAACCACTGATGTAAGGACTCCTGTTGCTAGAAGCAGCCCAGCGTAGTGTTGCTGAGCTGGATCACCTCTGGGCAGAGTGCTGAGCTGAGATCGCTTCTGCATGTGCCACTTTCCCAGTGCTGTGCTAGCACACCTCAGCATTGCCTGTCCCCAAAATACAGAGCTACGGAGGAAGCAGAAAGGCAGACAGGAACCGTTAGCCACAGGCTCGGAGCAGGTTCAGCTAGGGATGGTCCAGTCTTTCCAGCCTGATCGACGGCCATCCACTGCCATTAAATAAGGGTCAGTCCATAGGCAACTAGAGTGTGTTTGGAATAAAGACACTGATTAATGGGCATGCATTAGCGATGCTTTGAACCACTTCTTAGACCTGAATTGACCCAAGAGTGATATGAGAATAAATGTATTTTGCATTGGCAAATAAAGAACACCCCACAATTGTGGCTGTTCTGCAGTTGCTGAGGCATATGGGCATCTGCAGAGCTGAGCTCGCTGTTGGGTGTAGCGGCATTGCGAGAGAACTAGAAACCACTGAACAAGGATGCAAAAAAAATATGGGAGAGGCTTTCTCCTCCCATGGCACTGCCGCCTCAGCCCACTGCCCTGGCAAAGAGGAGGACGGTGCAAGCAGACAAGGTTGCGGCAGCCAACAGAGGCCATGACTCGCAGCAAAGTCCCAGGTGCCAGCCTTGCTGTTCCCTTGCCCAAATGTGCAAACTAAGCATGGCAGGGGGACCAGAAAGGGAAAGTGGATTAGCTGGGACCTCTCAGCAGCTTCACCAGTGCTCACATCCCCTGGAAGAAGACCAGGGTAACATTGTTGTACGAGCTTGGTGGGTAATGTCCTTTCGAAGACTTGTTCATTCACTGCTCCAGGCTGACCTGGCACTGTTAGCATAGGGAGATAAGAAAGCACAATTTGCTGTAATGTTTTTCTCCCCGGGCTGCTTCGCTATGCCTCAAACATAGCAGACAAATTCTGTCTGTCAAATCCAGTTATATTTTATTCCATCTCCTGTAGCTGGGATCAGAGGGCAGACATTTATCAGGCAAGCAACTGAATTACCAAATTGCATTCCCAAAACAACTGAACAAAAATGCCCCTCTGTGACTCTGTTCTGGGGGGGAGACCCAAACACCCAATATTTTTCCTTGTAAATTATATTGAAGCATCTGCTACCGTTAGAGACACCAGAACGATTCCAGCAAAATCGCAGATAAAGAAGAGCAAGCTATCCTCAGCAGAGACTCACTTCTTAACAATGTTCTTAATGTTATTTCTTCTGTAGATATTGTGCCACCCACAAAAATACATCATTCCCTGAATCTACAGGTTTCAAGCGCAAAGAGATGGCTCTGTGGCTGTTGCTCCATTTTGCCTCAGGCTAACAGGAAAGAATAGCTCTGGGCCCCTCAAAGGCAGTGCTTTATTGCACCTGCAGATGGGACAATCTGGCAGCGGAGGCTACTGTTGGTCCCCTTCCTACCTAGTTAGTGTTAATAGCCTTGTCTGAAGTCATCTGGTACAAAAGCAGAGGAGACGCTGAAGATCAGTTTTGCAGAACCATACGGCAAGGTCTGCTGGCCAATATGCATTTATTTTAATGAGAATTCAGTGAGCAAGTCCCATAACATCTTCAGCTGGCATGATCCAGCCCACGAAAGAGAAGGAATTAGTCTGAAACAACGTCTGCCTTCAGAAGATAGTTGGCAAACTTGTGATTGAAGTGTTTTCCCTCTAATGAGTTTCTCTCAGGGACCTTGCTGAGTTAGACCCTGTCCCAGGCAGCAGCCTGCCAGTTGGCCTTGACATGATAGACTTCAAGGAAGAAGTCCTTGAGAAGACCATGACCAGGAGACCATGCTGTCCAGCAGGACAGGCTGTGTTTTTTGTGCAGTTTTATTTCCAAACTATTGTTGTGCTGCACAACAGCCACGTCCAGGCTCCTAATCCCTAGGGTTGTCACTCCTCCTGGTCCCTGCTGCAGGCTGGTGACTGCATGTATATCTATACTAGTATCATGTAGACCTGTAGTGGTTTAGTGGGCATGGTGATGTTGGGTTGACAGTTGGTCTTGATGATCTTAGATGTCTTTTCCAACCTTAATGATTCTACGATTCTATGATCTTTCCAGCTGACGCTCTCAAGGTTGCTCCCTCCCTTTTGCTATACATGACACTTGCAGATACTTTTCCTTGGGGACCTGAAAACTTTATTTTCTAATTATAAAGAGACAGTTCTTTCAATACAAAGCATGATGTATTTGCCAAGAAGAACAGAAGGATGGCTGAAAAGAACGAAGAGATGTAGCTGCACCTATTCCATTCCTAAAGGTTGGAAGCGCCCTCAGGAACCTGACACGGACCGACCTGTCCATGGAGTCCCACACTGCCTGAGGAACTAGAGCCTTTGCTCCTCTCCAACTCTCCATCTGCCTGCCTGCCACGGCTGACAACCTCCCCCTCCACTGCTTTTGCTGCAGGCTATGATCTGTAAGGTTTAGTATCCCTCTTTGATCCTCAGCTTAGCCTTGGGAAGACTATGCTTTACCTGCCGGGAGGGAGAAGCAAGAAACATTCCTCAATTGGTAACTCCCCTCTTTGTTCTTGTATGGGCTTGTATGCTTGCTGGTCTTGCTTTGATCTCACTCCTGCACAAGTAACTCATCGGAGAGGAAAGGGAGATATGTGAGCAATACCCATTGAAATAAATGCATTTCCTCCCGCTGAGAGGGAAACAGCCAGAGCTGGCCTACGCGACCCAAGAGGTACCTTTTCCTTGGGACAGGTCTGCCCTAACACGGGCACAATTCCCCAGCCCACTTCTACCCACCTTAACACAAGTGCCTCTTTGTGGAGGCTCATCCCCTTTGGCTTTGTGTAGACAATGAGGAAAGTCGTCCGTCTGTCACCAGAGCATGCTTCGGAGCACTCCTGCACTCTCTATGGACCAGATAAAGAGAGCAGGTTTTTAGCAAAGGCAACAGAGATCGATAAGTGAAGTAGGCAATGTGATCTCCTCTGCTGTGTTCCTAAAGGTGCCATTTTTCAGCTGAGATGCCAAAGCAAAATCTTGACTACTTGTAATAAATAAAAATCCTATTTTTAATATTCTGCAAGGGGAAAGTTCTTATCCCAAGGGCAATGACTACATTTTCCTGAGTGGAAGTGTTAACCTTGTTGTACTGCCTACATTTTAACCTAAATTATTGCTAAAAAGTATGGATTTTTAATGTGATGACAACCTTTCCAGGAAGGCTTTGTAGATGCTGCACAATGCTTAAACTCCGTAGTAAGGAGCACCAGTGTTGAACAAACCACGCTAAAAAAAAAAAACTTTGTAGCCTAATAGGACAAAATGCTCCTGTTGAAGTGCTGAAAATTAGATTCCCAAATCTATATTTAGGCACTACATAGAAGTGTACCTGATTAATGAACGGTGCATTTCAGAGCCCATTTTAGCCACTCAGATTTGCAAATTCAGTCTTAATTTTCCAGTGGACATAACCAAAAGTGATGGGATTAACTTACCACTACATAAACAGTAAATAGGTAATTAGTTTTTCACGCATTTGTTAAACATTTAACCAGCATTCATATGTATTAAGTGACAGATAACAAGGTAGTTTTAACAGGTTCATTTGGGATTCAAATTGCAAAGATGTTAATTGACATTTAATAGTTTTGTAATTGATCTCCATCATCTTACATTGTGGAAAAATGTTAAAACATATTTCAGCACAATGGAAAATGATACAATGTAATGTAATATTAACCACATCATCAAGATACACATTTATTGCATCTACATAAAGCTAAACTAAGCTACACAAGGAATAATTTGCTAGTTCAAAACTGTATTAATCTTTAGCATTTTGTCTCGAACCACCCACAGAATTTTAGGAAGCAACAGTTTCACATGGCAATTAAGAAAATGTGTTTATATGTAATAATGGGGGTTACATAGTTATATAATATTTGTGCCTACCTAGCTCATTGCTGGTTTTAGTAATTAAGTATGCATCAGTATATTTACAGAAGCCCAGGCACTGACTTTTGTGAGTGGTGATGTGCATGAAATAGCTCTGTTTATTATTATAATTGCCTGATGCTTACACATTTATAGCTCTTTCCAGTGACCCAGAACTACACCAGGCTGTAAGCTGAAAGACTGTATATTGCTTCCCTGGGTATTTCCGAACAAGTATATACGGATTTTGTCCAGGTAAAACATTTCTGGTACCTTGGAGCAGGACACTGAGATTTAACATGAGGTTGGCTTTTATAGCAAGGATACATCATTTGTCGTTTTTACAACAATCGAGCGTAATTCAGGCCGTAGGGGCATGGCAACCCAGGGGAGATGGAGAGCTCTTTCCACTCTACTACAAAAATAGGGAAGAAGGAGTATTAAGAGGACTTGACTGCAGTAATTACTTCTGCACGTCACTGTGCATTAGTCCTGCTTGCATCACGGTGAGCTAAGCAGGCAGGCAGGGCAACCCACGATCCGGCGTACAGCGTTTGCATTTACAGCCTGCTGCCTTCAAGCCGAGTCCCCGAGGTGCGTACGAGGTTACCTGCAGGAGGGCAAGAACCTGCCTTGCACAGAGCAAGGAAGGGCTTGAAATAACTTCATTGCCTTAGCACCCGCGGGAGCTTCAGCGCCAACAGAGACAGATGGATCCAAAGGTGCGTGAGCTGGATTGCCGCTCTGGGGCTGGAGCTTGTGTCAGCCTCACTGGTTATTCCGCCCGATGTCATAAGATGCACCGACCTGTCAGAGGCATCACCGTTTGTCCACATCAAACCATCTCCTGAAGCTTTTAATAACTTCCTGTATTGAGCGGTGGTCTGATTACATAGGTTTCCTCCCAGTATAAATAATGTATCTCTGGTGACTTTTTTGTGGCTTTTCCCTCACTTTTGGTCCCAAAAAATGAGCAGTCACTCCTGATCACCTAGAGTTTTAATCTGCAAAGGCATAGGACAACGGTGCCATTCAGAATATTGTTTCTCAGTGAATTTTTTAAGGGAAACTAGGATTTGAGATGAACATGTTCAAGATTTCAGCATTTACGGATGCCTAAGCCTGTTTCTGCGCCTCTGAAGTGAATGTATTCAGTCTGCCACACACACGCAATATACCTGAGCAACTAATTCTGAAAAACAAACACAAAAGTGCTTACCCACCGATGGTCATTTGCTTACTTTCAAGAGCTGCTGAACATGTTAAAATATTGACAAGACTGGCAAGTCCCAGGAGTGGCCTGGGAATACTAGAAGAATCGAAACTTAATTATAATTTCTTTTTGTTTGTTCTCGAGTTGTTTAATTTTTATGAGTTATGAAACTCAGATGTTTAGATCTAGGCATATAGACAAGTTTTTATACAAACAAATTATTGTAATTAACTGCTCCCATAATACCACTGTAAATGAAGAGTAACTCAAAACCAGTAAAAATACATAGGCAATCAGCCAGGATACCTCTTTTCTCAGCAATGGTCTTTGTGGAAACTTCTAAAGATCAGCAAATATGGACTATTTTCAGCAACAAGATGGTCTCACACATTGCCTTGGGTTGCAGGCTGAGCGGACACGCAGGAGAAGGCAGCAATGACCTTCTTGTCCTTCAGCAAATATGGACTATTTTCAGCAACAAGATGGTCTCACACATTGCCTTGGGTTGCAGGCTGAGCGGACTGCAGATCTGAAAATACGCAGGAGAAGGCAGCAATGACCTTGTCCTTCTCTTGCTCTAGTTCCTATCACTTCCATTGCAAGAGCAGGAATACAGCTGGTTTCTGTTCATCTGAGTCCTATATTGATTATTCAAGACGAAAGGGAGAAATAAGATCCAAAACCAGTGTTATGAATATAATGGGGACAGCTGGGGCACCCCTGCTACCCACAGTTGGTACAAAAGAGCACACATGAGGACCAGTCTCCTCAGGCAAAGTCATCTAGGAAGACATGGTGTAATTACTGCTATGTGTGAACTGTTAGCTGAGCTTGAGCAGTGGTCTCCTTCCCTCTTTTTAAGTTTGCTGGGCAGGGACTGAATGGGCTAAGGAAAAGCAGCTCTTCCTGCTGTGAGTTTTTGGAGCTGAAGCACATGAATGGGGTCAGCTGGAAACCCTGGCCCCTCCGTTGCCCATGAGCTTGCTCTCCGGAAGCCGGGCTCTGCGGCACCGAAGACATTCAGGGCTCCTGTGATCTTCTGTGGGCAGGAGAGCAGGTACTTTTCTGCTATAAACATGTGAGCTCGTGACCAAAGTGAACACTATGCACAGAATCACTAAGGTTATATGTTTCATTCATTTTGGCAAGTCCTTAGATTCTCTGACAGATTATGAGAAGTCCTACATGTTGGTGGGTGTTTGTAGAAAACAAGAAAGTGATTCCTTAAGCTACAAATAAGCAAAAGTGGGAGCCTAACCCGTCAGCCAATCTATCATTAAAACTTCTCCTCCAGTGATCTGGAGTTGGGATTAAGCATGGCCTTTGTTTTATATATATGTGCACATATATACATAGAAGAAAGTACATATATATGCATGCACACACACAAACACACAGTGGAGCAGCATGCATCCAGAGTTATGCTTTCAGGGTATAATGTCAGCATCATTTCCCCCACTGACCAGACTACGCCAGGCAGATGGTCAATGCAATACACACCACACTCAACCTTTTGAACTTCTAACTGATCTGGGAAAGAAAATTATTTTGCAGATCAGAAAAAATGCCTATGATATTGTTGCGGTACTGTGCAATGATATTTATGCTAATGGCCTGTATACCTGCAATAGCTTACTCTGAAACAGATTGCATTTCGTTGACTTAACTGAGATTAAGTTGCAGAGCCTGGGCAAGCTAATAATAAATTCATGGCCAAGATGGAGAATTACAAAACTCTACAGGCTCCAGGAATAAAGTCAGTCAGTCATTTACTCCCACTAATGGAGACTAGTTATTTCTCATGGGCAAACCATTTTTTTCATTAGATTTATTCCTTGTGCTCATCTGTGAAATTTTGGTTAATGCCATGACATTTCACAGATATGTTTACTACTCCATGGGCTGTGTGAGCTTGTGTTTCTGACAGTCAGGTGGGTGCTATGGAGGAGAGACTGATTATAACAGGCAAAATTAAAATGAGCATGCCTGTAATGTAGGTAGAGAACAAAACCACTTATGCACTGTTATTCTTGTCACCAGAACAAAAGAAAGAATCACTCCTGCTTACCTGTTCCTAGTAAACAGAAAGGCAGCTGCTGACAGAGACGAAGATTTGAGCTTTCTAATTAAAAATCTCTGCTTACTGATTCCTCTTCTGAGTTCAAGCCATTCTTCAAGATTTCTGCACAGTGGACACTGCCTACGTCCTCACAGGTAGAATTTGATGAAAAGAAAAGTAAGAGGGGAAAAAAAAGTCTCAGAGATACTGTTTTTTTAGAGATTGTCCTATATTTTGTCCTCTACTGCCCCATGCCCTAGTTCAAGTAGCCATCCAAGGCTATCGCACTGGATGTCACTGTTCAAGAGCACTCATTCTTGGGGACAAGACTCTGGACCGCAGTGAACCTTGCCCAATTTCAGTGTCATGCAGAAAAGCAAGCAGCAAGACCACCAGTAGTGACATGCTACTTGCTGCTTTGGTGCTTTTCCAGGTGCCTAGGTGCGGATCTTTACTTCTTGCTGTTTGCGGCCAACCTTCCGGTAATTTGTCTTGGCTCCCTGAAGGCCCAAAAAACCTGGGATTTAGTAGAGTTCTGCCCAGTGAAGGATCATTTAGTAGCACAGAACTATAGCAGCAGGGGACCTTTTACAGCAGGGGATCATTAAACACTTGACTTAAATGAAAAATTACAAAAGTGACTTTGAATACCAAATTTCTTCTTGCTGCCTCACCAAATGCTTGTGACGTTACCCCCAGTGGAGAGATTGCCAGAAAAGGTTCGCTCATCTGATTTTTTGCTACCTCTGTATTTCAACTGTGACCAAAGTGACTATAGATGAATATGACATAGAACATAATTTTTTTATTCTGACATGATTTGAAATGTAGACAAGTAGTCAGGCAGAATTTAAATATTCACTGGGACTTTGACCTTAATAAACACCCCTGTGAAATGCTCCAATGTTGCCTTCTAAAGGATGCACCACAAGTTTTATAAGGTGCACAGGTTAAATGTAAATAATTATCAGTTCCCAGATTCTCATCCAGTTAGAAGAGATGCCAAGAGCTCGTGTGTTTACCTTCAGATCTATTGGGAAATTTCCCAAGAGCATGAGCTCGCAGACATTTAGTCAAAACATCCAGTGATAACTGTCTCCAGAACATTCAGCAGCTCTTTGATTGACATATTTCTCATCAACAAGTTGGCTTTGTTTACATGTCTCTGAGAAGTACATAGGCAATGATGGAAAAAATACAACCAGACTTTTCTGTTCTTAGATGTTCTTCTTCTGGCAAGATGGGTTTTATTTCAGGAACTGTTACCAGCCCATATTTGCTAGCATTAATCAGCTGTGCTATGCCAAAATGGCCATGCAAAACAGCTTGCAAATACTCCTCGAGGAGGTTTCAAGCAGCTCTCATCTGAAGTAGGATCAGCAGAAGGCAAAGAAAGCTTGGGGTTTTTTTTTCCCCTCAGTCCACCTCTACTTTCTGGACTGAGCATGTTTTTGTCACTTCTCTCAATCACACTTTTTAGGAAGTAGATTCTGTGTCTCCACAACACACACGGACAAATCCCGATACACCCCTAGAGGTGTCAGATCCTATTTGACTTTGCTTAATTGCATACAATTGTTTCTTATCAGATTGACCAACCCTAACAAATCCTCTCCTTCCTCAGCAATCTTGCCACTTCTAAAATCCTGCCAGGCATTGCCCAGGTTCTATTTCCAACATGCTGCTGAGACAACTCATCATCAACTGCATCTCCAGGAACCTAGTTTATCCATCTCAGAAATACCTGTAACACTGACTTACCTTATGGGAGTGTTGCAGAAATTAATTTATTTTTGGACACACTGAACTTATTTATGGATCACCTTACAGGCCTTTATCTCTCTATGTTTTCTTGTAGCACCTCTCACTATGGTACCTAAATATGCACACACCAAGCTGCTAGAGGGAAGAATTCTGTGGTTCTTCTCTTACCACATTAGTTCATGTAGCAGGACCCAAACCAGTCTAAGGAGAATAGTGGGTATTGTCATGAATTCTGACGCAGTTTTCAATGAGGTGAGCTATCTCCTGTGTACTGCCTTCCTCAGACTCAGTTTTGTCAGGGTCACAGCTTAAAAAACACAAAAACGGTATCAGGATTGGAAATGCATGATGAGAAGTGTACAGCCATGGAAACCCAGACAGAGGGTGTCAGCAGATGGCTAAGCACACAGAAAACTAGAACACTATTTTTTGAAAACATTGAAAGTTGAGGAAGGAAAGCACAGGGAACGCAAAATAAGTCCACCTTCTCTCACCTCTATTTCAGCAAGGAGGTAAGCACATGCCTTCTGCTGGCATGGCAGCTCCTCAGGGAAGGAGAACTCTGCTCAGCTGGGACAGCTGAAAATGCCCTGCAAGAACTTCTAGAAACTACAACACCAAGGAAAACCCTTCCAGAGGGATGAGGTAACTTAATCACTTATCTGCTCCCCAGTCTGCAAGCACACCATGATTTTTTTGCCCCACACCATATGGGTTTCCAGCTGCTGCAAATCTCCCAGGTGAGAAGCCTTGAATCTGAACTGGTGGCTTGCATCCCAGAGGAAGGAAGCATTCCATTCTCAGCCCACAGCCCTGAGAGTTGCACCACGTGTCGATCTAATGATGAGAGCACCAGAAACCACTTCGCCAATTATCCCCATTGCCCTTGGCCAACTCTGGGAGGACCTCATCCACAGCCTGAGCAACCTGCTTGCTCAAGCAAAGGCACTCAGGTGCCTGTCCCTCAAAGTGAATCAATAAAACCTCAGAGTTAATAACTGGGAAATACTATAGGAAAGTCTACCATATTATCCAGCAATTAGGAAGATTTCTGTTTTTAAATCCATGGTTAGTGAGAGTTCTTGAAAAAAAAAGCCTGTTTCAGAACGGAAAGAAGGACAAGCTATTTCAGTCATCATTTTATTACTGACTCACAAGGGAAATCAGTGAATCTACCAGTGGTTCATGCAATTCTGTTGCCAGCTTCTCAGAAAGGAAATGTCATGTATAGCAACTTGTTTTTCTATTGCAGCAATTAAACTACATAGGAGGCCACAACAAAATCAATACAAAACTGGTAAATCCGTAATGAAGGACAGCAAAATACTGATCTTCTTGCCTGAAGAAATGTTTGCCTAAATGCTACCACAAGGTTAGGCAGTATAAGGCTTTTCTGGCTTATTTTTGAAGGGTCTGCCATTTTTTATCTCTTATTTATGTATGGATCACCAAATGGCCTCATGCTTCTTTGCCTATTGTGTTTGAGTTTCCTCTGAGGAAATTATATTCAAGTGCAAATTTGCAAGGCTTGAGCTATCCCTGAGGAGAGTGTAATTTATGCTCCATGAAACATGTGCCTGGGCTGCTGCTGGTGAAACCCCTGAGGGGCTCACCAGGGAGCTGATGAGGCAGTAGTTGGAGAGCCTCATGCTTTTGCTCCAGCTTTTGCTACATGCTTTTGCTTTTGATCCCACAATCCTTCCCCGTCTATGTTGGGAGGACACCCATTTCTCTCAGCTCATCCACCTGAGATTGGCAAGTAGGCATCTTCCATGGTCAGCGGTCCAGAGATGGATATCATCTTCTGACCTCGCAAGAATACAGCAATTTAAAAAATAAAAATACATTTTCAGCCAGTAAGAACAGCCTCTACATACGTCTTTTCTGTGTCTCACCACCACCTTGAAGATTTAGAAGGCCCCACTACTTCAGCCTTCTCCATGGGGCTGTCTCAGTGGTTTCCTGCCCTTTCCGAGCCATGTTTGCATGGTCCCATTTTTGCCCTTGGCAGTTACTTTCAAATCACTTTTTTGCTGCTCTTCCAAAAACCCAGGCCGAGTCCCTTTCATTCTTCTGTTATCCAGAGGAACCTTTGCAGCTGTGCACATATAGTTTTTCCCCTCCCCATGGTATTTATAGCTAATTTGTTTAGGTAGAGGCCAGCTATTGCCTCTGACAGCTTCCGATCTGCCCTGCAGAGCGACATACAGTAAGAGATGCAGTAAGCCAGTACAGCATGGTCTCACTACCCAGGTCACATACAGTGCACATAAAAAATTGCATATCAGCCCTACAACCTTCACAGATGTAACCTCATCTGTTGCTTTTATATTTTCTTTTTAATTTCCACCTGCTTTTCCATCAAAACTGTGGCCAAGTGCCTTTTTAAACAGAAGCAGCTAATGCTTTTGATTGTAGCCAGGACCTCTGCTTATGCACTGCATGTTACTGCATTTGTGACTGGTGGGGGTTTTTATTTGTTTTTTGGCTGTGTTTTTTTTATCAGCCAAGTTGTTTTCTAGTGCTGGAATGGCTTGGTCTGCTGTACTAAACACTCATTGTGTCTGTCACATGCTTATCCTATTTCAGCAGTGAGAAATCAATAGGAATTGATTTGAGAATGTCCAGTCTTATCAAGTATCGAGTAGGGCGCTGGGACAAGTGCTGAGTTGATGGCATAACATAGAGACTTTAACAAGGCATGTAGCCCCAAGTATGTCAACCTTGTTTAAAAAGGATGGTTGGACTCCAAGGTGTTAAATGTGTTAGATCCTCTCTGTGCCCTTGGCTTTCAGATGGTGCCAATTTTCCATACCAGCCCTCCCTCAGTTAAAAGCAGAGTGTAAGCACTGTCTATAGTCCTAGCAGAAGATTACGTAGGGAAGAGAGAAAGTGTTGCATTTAGAAACATAAACGCTGCCAGCAAATGCTATTTCAGCAATTACCTATGTTTAGTAATTATGCTAATGTTGATTCTCAAAAGGCTGTTATTTGCTCAGCATGTTCTTCATACTTTATCTCTCTACCTGCCTAACCCTTTATTTTCACTCTAGCTATTACTGGTTGTTTGTCAAGTTAAGTGATATTTTCAGCACCAAGTGTTGTCAAGGTACTGTTGCTTTAGTTGAATTCCTATTTTTCCAACACCGGCTGCTGTGATTTTCTGCTCATCACTACTACAAGGCTTTAGGGATTGGATTTCCCCGCTTTCAAGAGACCTTGGGTGCTGCAGGTGTTATTAGTACTTTGGGCTACGGGATGAATGACAGCCTTTGGGGCCCATAACCACACATATGACAGAGTGTGATGGGCATCAATTCATACGTGTTGAACTGACACATGCAGGGATCCTGTGTGCTCATGTACTGCTGGATCAGCACTCCACCTTGAGCCAGTGTGCTGGCAAACGGCAACGGAGAATTAACCATGGAAAGACCCAGAGCACACACTCCCATGAATATGACCATAGCAAAGTTTAAATGACAGAAATACCATACCTGGCGCAACCTGATCAGTTAGATTTGAGGAGATGAGATACCTAGTGAGATGCCTGCACATTTAGATGTATAACTGACAGCTCACAGCCTGTACAGGAGTATGTGTGTACACATATATATATGCGCATGTGTATGTCTTACATGTACGTATCAAGAGGAAAGCCCTCAGTTACCTGTAGATGCAAAGCAAAACTGAACTGAAGGCAGCACACTTTAAAGTGGATGAGGCCAATGGACCATAATGGGCTAGCATCAAAGGCCACGTCCTCAAGGACATGCACACTACTAACCGCTGGCATCAGCAAGTTGCTCTCCCAGAAGATGCAAAGACAGAGGAGAAAATTGTAGTGGTGGTGTGCATGGAACAGGGAAAGAGAAACACCCATTTGGGGGAGGAAGAGGGAAAAGCCTGGCTCCAGAAAGACAGTCTGAGCGCACAAGGCTGGGACACAGCACTTTAACAAGAGCCAGTTTCCGAGGCAGGGCCATGCCTGAGCCTAGAAACATTATGAATTTATCAGTGCTCAGTGCTCCCTAACAAGAAGCCTGTGCTGCTTCCCGGTCCCAGCCAGCCTTCCAGCATGGCTTCACATGGTGTTACTGCTGCCTCCTCGCCTACCTCCTGACACTCTCTTAGCAGATACTTGCTGGCCAAAATTTTTACAGCGTCCCCAATTTTGGCTCAGATTAACAAACCCATTTCTAGGCAATTCCCATGAAGAATTTGTAATTTAACATGTTAGGGCTATTTCAACAAGCATCCTGCAAACAGCAGCCTACACTGAAGAAGAGAGTGGTATGGTATGGAGATGAACCTGACAGCCTCAGTGACAGACAGTGATACCAGGAGTGTTTAATTTACCAGGATAGACACGGCTTTTGAGAGCTTGACTCCACAATGCAGCCTCTCCGTAACATACAGCAGCCTCAAACACATGATGCTGTATTGTACATATTAATAAACTAATTTGCTCTGCAAGTAGTTGCTGGTGTCGAGTACCTTGAACTTTATGGACTCCAACTTTCTTTCTTCATTGATTTTTTTTTTCTTGTAACTTTCCACCATGTTCCTGCAGTTCAGGGAACAGATCAGGAGTCCTCCTGGGGTTAATTTAGCATTTATTAGCTTTTTATCAACTTATTTGTAAATGAATTGTTAGAATTTCCTTAGAAGGAAGAAATTACATCTGATCCTCAACACTCTGTACGGAGCAAAATCAAACCCACGAAGAGGAATAACGCTCCCACGCAGAGATGTGCAATCTCTATAAACAGCAATGTTAGCAGAGAGCAGCTTGTTTAAATGGTCAAGATAAGCAAGGTACAAATAGGGCTGACTTGGCATACGTGTTCATTAACTTAGATGTGGGAGCTTTGAACTGGAGAGAGAAACAATTAAGCTCTAATTGTATCTTCTTTAAGGGGGCATTTTGAACAGCTAACCCTTTTGTAAGGTGGCTCTTTTCACACATATCACGTTTTCCTGTGGATAAACAGCCCTTTATCTCACTTGACTTTTCTGTTTTCCTTTCTTTGTGAAATGCTGGATCTGCTTTAAGTTCTAATGTAATATTCGGCATACAGTGATTCAAAATTCAATAGATCTTCCTCGTTGCCTCCTTCCTTTTGGAAAGTCTTCGTCAATGAAACCCTTGAAGATGTTTTAAAATAACAAATATAGGGTAGTGCTCTTTAACTGTGTAATCAGAGATGATTTACTGAATGCATTTCAAGATGACTGTAGTGTGTGTTAAGGGACTGTTCAAGAAAAAGAGGAGAAAGTTGCTAAGGTTTGTTTGCCTCCCCTCAAAGGGCAATGCAAAGTAGTAGGAATACTGACTGTATATGCCGCTATTATTACAGAATATGGAGTATCCATTAGAAGACAGAAAATCCAATATGTCAGGTATTTGGAAGCTTTCCACTTGCTGAAGGGCCAGCACAAAGCATAAGCCACAGTGATAGATCACGTTGACCTATTTCCTAGACTGGGTACTGAATCATACGTGCTATTTGCACACTCATTAGTTTTCACCAAATGCATCCACAGATGCAGTTATCCACTTTGCACATTCAGAGGAAGCTCAGTTTAAGTAAGTGCTGAAATGTGCATCTATCTTGAATTAAACACAAGTTCTTCCTACAACATATGTTACTTTTTTTTGTCACAGGGCCAGCTGTCACACTGTGCGTGTGTAGAATATACTCATGATAACAAGGAACAACAACAAAATATACTGATCAGTGGCAGATCTCAACTGGTATACTTTATGTTTACACCATCAACTTTGGCGCAGTACAGTTTTGCCAGTTTAAGCAAGATGAAGAAATTTAAATCAACTTTTTTCCCACCCTGTGAGAGCATTTTGGACCAGGAGTTGACCTCACATCACTTGTATTAGCTTATGCAGTACTCAGACCAAGAGATTGCTCTACCAACTTTCTCTCTGCTCTTTCTTGACTTCATGTATAGAAATCAGCCCTGGAACATTACACGATTGACTCGGCTTTTAGCTTAATCAGTTCCAAATATTTATCTGTCCTTCTAATCTGAAAGTTTTCCTGTGCCTACTTATAAACTGAGCTGAAGCCAAGATCAGGCTCTCAGTAAATATCTCACAAATGAGCTTGTGTAAAAAGAAAAAAAAAAAAGAGGACTTCAGTGGTCTGTATGAGGATTAGAGATTACTATAACAGCATTGAATTTACAGGAGCTTGAAAACATAGGGGAGGTCTGATTCAGAGAAGAAACATGATAATTTGTGGCCAGAGGGAATCAAGGAGGGTTTAGCCAAACTGGAAATTACCTTTTTTTGCTCCTTTACTGTAATTCCTATAACTCCAATTATAGTAATACAATAGGTTGTTTAACTCTTTTCTTCTAATACCAGGCCTTAGGCATGACTCTTAATCCATCCAACACCTCTTAATGAATTCATTATTCTTATGATGTTAAATTATGCAGGGGTTTTTGCTCTTGTTTAAGGGACAATGTTGAACAAATATACATTTAGGAAGCAAAAGCAGCCCTTATGGGTAAACCAATAAAACCTTTTTGGGGTTCCCATGTGGCAACACCCAACTCAGGAAGAGGATTTAATGTACAGGGAGATATTTGGGTTACAAATCAGTTTTGGAGTTCTGGGTGTGAGGCAAAACTGATTGCTCTGTTTGACCTGGGTTGATTTGCAAGTCCTCATGGTACCTTTAAACACGGAGCTCACACACTGTATCTATCTTAATCTTTCCAGGACTTTCTAATATTTATCTGAAGTTAAACCAGCTAGGCACTAAAGCTGTTCAGAAAAGGGTTTTTTCCTGTGGTGTTCAAAAATACCAAACCCTGGACGTCTTTCAGAATGCCTCAAAGGAGACAAGTTGCGTAAACCTCCTAATTTTTCTCACCAACAAGAATAACTTGTTATGCTATGATTCCAGGAGCACCACTGTCTCGTCTCCTTCTGAGGGAAGTGGTGCATAGTGGAAATCACAGTGTTACCATGTGTTCTGCACTGGAATTCAACTTGTGAAGCCAGTAGTGG
Source organism: Phaethon lepturus (assembly GCF_000687285.1). NCBI lineage: Eukaryota > Metazoa > Chordata > Aves > Phaethontiformes > Phaethontidae > Phaethon > Phaethon lepturus. Next base: position 795 of record NW_010560994.1, on the reverse strand, counting down.
TGGGCTGGTGGACACAAAACTATGGTCCTGCACCAGCACTGGTCCATGCTATATGGGTAATGAATGCTGTGCCTCCATGCAATCTTTGATTCTGAGATGAGGTCCATGTTTTTCAATGGACACTGCGTTTTTTTGCATACATCTGACTCTTTGATAAAAGATCTTCACTTATTAAAGTGAGATAATTCTCCTCCAGAGAATGACCCATATGACCCATTTTGGTCTCCAACAGTTAGAAACTGGCTTAAGCCCTGTGGATCTCTCATATTTTCTTCCCTTTAGTTTGACTTGTGGGTTCTCCTCTTCATAAACAGATTTCACCTTAGGTCCCTTGCATAAATGTCCTATCTTGTGGTTCTCATTTATTTACTGTTTCTCAGACAAAAAGATTTCTGCAGCATCTTTGAGTCTTCACACCTTGGCTCCTGGGAGGTACTCTCATGATCTCCTGCCCACCAGCACTGTTATATTTCCAAAGCCCTTCAAACTAGTAAAAACTCCACCTTCAGTCCACAGCTTCGACACTGTGCTGGGTAGACCCTGTCTGGATGCCAGGTGCTCACCAAAGCTGCTCTGTCACTCCCCTCCTCAGCTGGACAGGAGAGAGAAAATATGACAAGAAACTTGTGCGTTGAGATAAGGAGAGGGAGAGATCACCCACCAGTTACCGTCACGGGCATAACACATTTGACTTGGGGAAAATTAATTTAATTTATTACCAATAAAATCAGAGTAGGATAATGAGAAAGAAAACCAAATATTATAAACACCTTCCCCCCACCCCTCCCTTCTTCT
>NW_010560993.1:30375-36702 GCF_000687285.1 Phaethon lepturus | reverse complement strand
GGGGGCACTGCTTCTGACCCCCCTGGAGCAGGCTGGCCCTGGTATTCGGTGCTACACCGTGCCGACCCCGAGCCCGGGGCTGTCTCTGCCTTGTTATGCTGGGGCTGAGCCAATTCATGCAGGCATTCCCCCCCATTTGTATTCTGACACTTGCTTCTCATTTATTTGGGCAAGTGATGGTTTATTTTTGGTCTGTGGCTTTTGTCCAGGGTGGTCGTTTTGTTACTGATGACTAACCTGGGGCTTTTTTCCACTGGCCAGGCTGGCTTTCAGCTGCATCATTAATATATCCAGGACAGAGAGGATTTAAGACAGCTGTTGAGGCGTGTTGTGATATTGTTAAAAACAATCTGTGGATATAAATTATTATTTGCAGGCAAAAACTTTTCTAGGACAGACTTAAGCTGGTAAAGACAGGCCATTTATTTTCTGAGACGGGGGAAAAGAAAACCAAGCTCTTATTAAAATATGAAAGGTATGAGCATGATTAAATGTGGTTTGGATAACCACAGCTCAATGAGCTGCCACTCACGGGGCCGAGCTGCCACGTGGGCTCTGTGCACGCTCTTAGCCTGACCCAGCTGCAAAAAACGAGGTATTGGCTTAAGTTGCCTTCCCTGAAGTTTAAAGTTAACGTGCTTTGCCTCGTATTTAGGGCAGGAGCACTCAGTCGATGAATAGCAGCCCACTGAAATGCCATAATCTGTTTGCATGTCGTCAGGCAACCACTCAAGGCAGAAGGTCTTGGAAAATAGGAGTCAGAAAGCTTTTTTTTTTCCCGTCAAATAACTGGAAAAAACCTGCCGGGTACACAGCCCACCTCTGCAGTGGTGGTACGCAGCCGCGTCTGTCAGCCGCTGCCGTGTTCCCTACGGGCAGTTTTTCTTTGCCACAAGAAGAGTGTCTACACGGTGGGGAGGACCACGGCTTGTGTGGTTTGTGCTGGAGAGCTGGAGGATCCCTAGCCAGCAGACGCAACGCAGAGATAGAAATCGGAGATACCGGTATTTTCCTGCACCTCTGGCAGAGGAACGGGGCTGGTTTTGTGGCCTGTGCACGGAGGGGGTGGCCATGAGCCTGGACGTTGTGCTGGTGCTTTCAGCCTGACGTCAACCGCCTGCGCAGCTCCTGTAATTGCAGACAAGCAGCACCAGCCTGGGCTTTCTGCCTGTGCTTAAATATCGCAGGTAGCCGGTGGGTAGCACGGGCAGAAAGGCTTACGATGAAGCGTGCGGGAGGGACAAGGCTGGGGAGGACGGCAGGGGTCTTGAGGAGCAGACTGGGGTTCCAAACGGTGGTGGGGGAGTGAGCGGCCTCTGGGGCTGCAGGGCTAGAAGATTTTCTCCGTTGAGCACCGCTCTTTCCCAGAGCCAGCCGGTGCGTGAGATGCCGTGTTCCTGGTCTCAGCGAGTGACAACACCTTCAGGACAGCATCGTGCGAGTCGGGGTGCATGGCAAAGTCCCCCAAACCCAACTCTTGGTCTACAAAACTTTGCTTCCTTGCTGTAGTCCCGCAACATGTGATCCAGTGCTCCACAACTTTTGTTTCTGTTCCAAATTCCCTGAGATGCGCCCCAGACATTTACTATTTCCAGGGAAATCCTTGTGTTGCTCAATCCCTGCAAGGTTCTCTGCCTCGTTTTCCCCTCCCGTGCAGAGTTTTGAGGGTGGTGCTGCCCTGTTAGCAGTACTGCCCTTGGAGCCTTGGCAGACGTCAGTCTGTCCGGCACTGGGTGCGCTGTCTTTCCAACGTGCAAAGCCCTCCGTGCTGGCCGGCATCCGGTCCAGACCATAAGAAGTCCACGACTTCATGGCCATCCCTTTTCTTACTCTTTGGTTTTTGGTTTTTTTTTCGTCGGTGAGCAGAAAACCCTTTGGTTGTACATATGCCTAAGATAGTAACGTAATTATACCTTCCCAGCTGCTGCCTGTAAATGCATTTGCCATGAGTGCCAATTAAAATAAATGCGGATTATTGGGAACTTAAAGGAGAAACAAATCACTTTTTGTCTAAATATCAGCCTGGGTGCTGGGGCCATTAGGTGTTTTGTATTAGTGCCCGCATTTATGATCTGTATTAGTTACTTTTAGCAGGGAAAGGACCTCAGCCCCGTTACCGGAGCAGGCAGGGAATTGTGGCCCGGGGTTTTTGCGGGGCTGGCTTCTGCAGCCGAGGGGGACTGGGGGAACGTTCTGCTGCCCTGAGCAGTGACCTTGCTTTGGACAGAGGAGCAGAGGGGGCTGCCTGCTCTGAGGGCTCAGCAGAAAAACTTGATCTAAAGAGCTTGCTCTAAATTCAGGGCCAGGCGGTGCAAAGCCAGAGACAACCGCGCTCTGCCCTCGGGGTTAACTACCTGCTGCTGAAATCCTAATTGCAGTGAATTGTGTCCACCAATTATAGCAAAGAGGGTCTGCTTCCTGCGAGGGGCAGGGGCAGGGCGAGGGAGGGAGAAGCCCTGATCCTCTCAAACGAGCTTTCTGCTGATCGGGGGAGAGATGGGAGGGCTCGGGAGGCCGGTAATGAGTGGGACGTGAGCATCCCTCACCAGCATGTAACTAGCATGTCCTCCATCATCCAAAGCACCCCTTTGCCTTGGGTGTTTGTGCCCTGGTTCAACCCCTAGCTGGCCCCCGGCTGCCTGCTGTGGGGAAGGGCTGAGGTGTCCGCGGCCATCACAGGCCGCTTCTCCTCCCGTTTTCCGCAACCGCCTTGGCCAGGTTGCCTGTGGTCACCACGGAAATCACCATCACTCGGGTCCCTCGGTGCCTTTTTGAGGGTCTGGGTTTCCAGTGAGACCCTGTGTCCTGCTGGAGCTGTGGTGGGATCATCCAACAGGCTGGGTTAAACTTTCCCTTTCCTTCCTTCAGGCAACTGTTTTAATTGCAATACTATGATACTACTAATAAAAAGACGGATTTCACACTCTTGCCAGCTGTGGGAATCTATTGTTCAGGCTGTATACCTCCCTTTTTGTTCTGAGGAATGATTAATTGTCTCCTTGGACAAGGTTGTCCTCTAAATTATACTAAATTGGTGGTAATTTATGTAATATTTCTCACTTCATACAGTAGCGATTTGCTGTTGAAAGATCCTCCTACCGGAGACTGCTTTTGGGGATGCTCAGCTCTGTGGCTCAGCAGTCCTAGAGGGACCAGAGCAACCCCAAGAGCCACGGCTCTGCACCCCAAGGTGGCTGGGCTACCAGGGCATGACCTCCACTGTCCCCTTGTTGCTCCCCAGTGCGTTTGGCTCCCTGGCAGGTCTGGGGGAGCTTCTACTTCTGGCATCTCCAGTTTATTTGCAAGGAAGAAGGAGCAGGTATCTCTTACAAGTTACCTTCTTTTTGCTACATGCCCGCCCTATTTTCCTAAACTCGTAAGTTACCCATAGTGGAGTTGCCAAAGCACTGCGCAAGTACTGCGTGAAGTGCCGCATCTCTGAGATACCTCTTGGTACCGCTTGGCTTAAACACTGCAGCAATGAATTTTTTCAGACTTTCTAACCAACCTCCTGGTTGACTTATTTCATGGATGTGTTGGGTGAAAGATAAAAAAAAAACATAAAGAAAAAGATATCTAAAGCTTTGTCCAAAGAAGAGCAACAAAGCTGGTGAAGGGTCCAGAGAACAAGTCTAACGAGGGGTGGCTGAGGGAACTGGGGTTGTTCAGCCTGGAGAAAAGGAGGCTGAGAGGAGACCTTATTGTTCTCTACAACTACTTGAAAGCAGGTTGTAGCGAGGTGAATGTTGGTCTCTTTTTCCAAGTAACAAGTGATAGGACGAGGGTAAACGGCCTCATGTTGTGCCAGGGGAGGTTTAGGTTGTATATTAGGAAGAATTTCTTCACTGAAAGGGCTATCAAGCACTGGAACAGGCTGCCCAGAGAAGTGGTGGAGTCACCATCACTGGAGGTATTTAAAAGATGTGTAGATGTGGCACTTAGGGACGTGGTTTAGTGGTGGACTTGGCAGTGTTAGGTTAACAGTGGGACTCAAAGATCTTAAAAGTCCTTTCCAACCTAGTTGATTCCATGATTAGATTCTATGATTCTATAAAGCATCACCTAGAAGTGAAGCCCAGTCTCCTGCTCAAAGGACTGTCACCACCACTAGGTCTGGTCAGATGTGGCTCTGTGTGGCCATGTCCTGGAAACCTACAAGGGTGGAGACTTCACCACCTCTGGTGACCTGTCCCAGAGCTACACCAGTCTCCCAGGGCACCCTTTTCCCCTAGTATCTAGCCCAACATTCTATTTTATGTATCGATATTTACAATCTGCCACTACAGTGAAGAATTATCTTCGAAACTGCCCTTTGGATAGCTATAGGCAGCTATCAGGAGCAAGAAGTCCCGTGGATGGCACATCCGTGTGGGAAGGAGAGCCCAGGAATTGGGCAACCGCCCCCAACACCCTTGAGCGCCAGTGCAGCCAGTGCTGCATGGGGACAATGCTGGGGTGGGGGACAGGGACGAGGTCTTGCCCTCTCAGTACCATGGGGGGTTTCTCTCGCTTGGAAATGAGAGGCAGAGCCTTGAAGTAGCGTGTGCCTCCAGAACCGACACGTGCCTTCACCCTGCTTGGCTTTTTTTCCTTTTTCAGCTCTCAGTTGAGGTTTCAGGTTATTATTGTAAATTTATCCCAGTTGTATGTCTTCCCTCTGAAAACAAAAGAAACCATTATTTTATTTTCCACCTCTTCAGGCTTTTTTTTTTGGGCATAAGTTTTAGTTCTGTCTTCTTGTTAAAAGATGACAAAAATTTTGAATGTCCTTGTTAAGTCTGTTCAGTTTGGGGGTGACTGTCTTTTTGATATTATAATGCCAGCTTTTTTTTTTAGTTGGAGTTTTTGTTTTTCTTGCCAATAAGTACTGAAGCTGGATATCCTCGTATGGAAGAATTCAGAATATAGTTTTTCTTGGTTAGCCACAGGGACACATTTCTACGCAAAAATCTTTCCATTTGGGAAGAAGGGAATGGTGCAGGTGACCTGGAGAAAATGCGAGGGTGACGACTGTATTTTTCCATAGATAATTATGCCCCAGTCCTGTTCAATCCTGTAATTCTGATCTTAAACCTGGGATTCACAGAGCATCACACTCATCTGCTATAAACCTTCGCAGTGTGAGGAAAGAGCGTTGGCTGTGCTGCAGACAGCCTCCCTAGCAGAGGCTAGTAACATTTTGGCATGTGTTTTTACAGAAACACCTACATAAAGCCCCTGAGGGCTTAAGTTAGGCTTAGAGCAGAGGGAAAAGGATATTTGCCGCCTTTGTTGTTTGGCTAAATGTTCCCTGTGGAGGATATAGGATGTTGTCTCTCCTTTTCTGCTTTGCCATTGAGAGTTTTGTCTTCAGTTCAGACTTATTCATCTAAATGAACAGGGTATGGGTTTTTGACCAAATGCAGACATTAAATTAAACCAATGTTGCAATAAAAAAAAAAAAATCCTTATTCTTTGCAAAAATTCTCAATACTCTGCAGTTCTGTGTCTTGTGAATGCATTGCAGCACCTGGTGTTCGGGGGGCACAAATAAGCATATGAACTGTCTGACTGTCCGTGCAGGAGTTTCCCAGAAACCTCTTCATCCGATGGCAGAGGGGTTGCTTGCTTTGGCAGAGGGTTTGTTTGTGTTTCGTGGTCCTCCCTGGGCTGGACAGGGCTCATGGATGAGTGGTGGAGTTGTGCTGACGGTGCCAGGCATGCAGGTGTGGTTGGGTGGCAAAGAGGGAGAACTGGCTGGAGTTTTAGGGTAATTCCAAAACTTTGGGTTTGCCTATCACTACTTCTTGTCTCCTTTTTAAGTTATAGGTCATCTGCACGACCTAAGGTGAGACAAGCACCGATGCCCCACCGATGCCCCAGGGTCCTGGAGCCACTGGGTGACAACACAGCCTTTCCTTAATACACCCTTGCCCTGTCCCATGCCGCCAAACCTAAACACCTTCCCCCATCTCCTGTCCCCCAGCTGATTATTGCCCCTTGTTTAGCACATGGAAATGGTGCAGAGAAGGAGCTTTGCCACGAGCCTGTGGACGTTGAGGGGGCAGGCGTCGGGGCTCCACGTGCTGTAGGCACCAGCTCACCTTCGCTGAGGACATGCTGGTGAAGTGGGGGGGTCCCACTCCTGCAGATGCAGCCACCCCTCCGAAGGCGATCTCCGGCTTAGGCTCCGGGATGAAGCTGCTCTGCTATCTTTTTTTCCCCCCCTTTTATTTTTTTTTTTCCCTTGTCACTGGAGGCGTTTCTGCATTTGGGGAGTGTCACAGGCCCTCTGGCTCTGTCACTTCAAAGACTGTCGCCCTTAATGGCATTTCTCTCCAGCCCGTT
>NW_010560993.1:30032-30336 GCF_000687285.1 Phaethon lepturus | reverse complement strand
CCCCCCTCCCTCCTGCGCCCGCCGCCTTAATTCTTTATGGACAAACGCTGACTTTAGCACAAGTCTCCTTTGATCAAAGGCAGCCTTATCCGGTCCCGGAGACAAGCGCATCCCGGGGAGATGGCAGAAATTAGGTCAGCTCTGCGGCGCTCGGCAAGGGGCAGAGGCCGCCCTCCTCCTGCCTTCGGGGAGCCCCTGGGGCAAGGCTCTGCCTGGGGACCCCAGCCTTCCCTCCCGGGCCAGCAGCCTGTCCTCGACCCCTCAGCCTCCCCTTGCTGCTGGAGCCCAGCCGGCAGCTCCTTCC
>NW_010560993.1:18388-29273 GCF_000687285.1 Phaethon lepturus | reverse complement strand
CTGGAGGAGGCTTGTTAGAGCGGAATTCATCCCCTTGCCACTCGTGCCAGCAGAGCCCCGGCCCCTTTACCAGCTATGCCACTATAACACAGAGCCATCTACGTGACGGGGCCAAATCCCGCTGGGAATGGGATCCAAAATGCACCGCTGTTGGGACAGGACTCGTTTTGCGTCCTGGAGGTGACAGTTTGCTTTTTTGGGTGCCTGGCAAGCCGGTGGGGAGCGCGGGAGGGAAAGGAGGGACCCTTTCAGGGTGGGTGGGTGGACGGGATCACACCAGAGCCCCGCAGCAGCGCTCGGCTCAGCCCCACGGCCTTTTGTACAACTCATCAACAACCAACGCTGAGGAGAAGGAGGGCAGAGCCGTTACAGAGCAATTTATATGTAAATGCCTAAAGTACCAAATAAAAGCAAGCCCACTGGCGTTCATTAGGAAAAAAACCCAACACAACATTATTGAATTTTCTGTTATATGCCTGTGTTTGGGTTTTCTTTTTCATCTCGGCAAGGCAAAGCGCACTGTCAAACTACCTGTTTGGTTTCTCCATTCTCCAGTTACATCCTTGCTGCATCCAGGCAGAGGTTAGGGCCGGATCTTCCCCTGCCCGGGTGATGTGGGGAGCAAGACAGGGCGGCCCTGGCCTCTGAGGTCCCCAATAACCCCTGGAGAGGAACATCCCCCCTCCGCTGCCCCCCGGGATACTGGGGCAATTCCTCAGTGAGAAGCTTTGCTCTCCCCACGCCAGCGCGGGAGCCCAAGGTGTTCCCCATAGCCTACGCCGCAGCACGGACCTCGCTTCCCCTTGGAAAGACGATCCAGAAACTTCGTCCTGGAGGGGTTTCCAACCAAAGTGAGTTTACCTTTAGCTAAAACCTGAATTTTCTCTGCTGTGAGGTTTTAGCGCTCGGCTGAGGGCTGCTCTGCCAGCAGCAGTAGAAACAAGGTAAGACATATGTATAAATTCTTAATCAGCCCCAAGTAGTGCAGCTGGTGGCACTGCTGCTGGAGAGAGCGTGTTGGTGTCTCTGCATATTTGAAGAACAAGCTGATTTTCCCTTCCTAGCACTGTATTGTCTCTTGTCGAGACAGCACACAGGTGAGTTTGGGGGTCCCCGGGTCTAGCTGAAGGCCTGGGGAGCACCTTGCTTGTGTCACAAGCCCAGCTGTAGTTTGATTTGAGGCAGAAAATCTCAGTGAAGATTATTTCTGCACTTGAATGCAAAGCGGAAGAGCTGCCTAGAGTGGAAGTTACACCCCATAGCAGGTCTTTTTGCACCAGCAGTCGTGTCAAAATCCCAGCTCCTTCTCCCAGCCCAGCATCTTTCCATCCTGGCTCCTCTGCAAAGGTGAAAACGCTCCCTGCATCAGCTCCGCAGCAACCACAGCTGTTTCCATGGGTGTACAGCCCAGCAGCGGGGGCACAGGGAGGCTTTTCGGCTGAGCCGGAGCAGGCTGTTTGCGCAGCCATGCTCATGCACCTCCCAGGCCGTCCCCAGTGTGGTACCCGGGCTGCGCTGGCTTCCAGCTTGCTGCTTGTGGGGTGACAGCAGCGGTACCCGTGCTCAGCAGCCTTATGGGAACGGTTGGGAATAGCAGAAGACCTCCCCCATTGACACAGCGGCGGGGTTGCTTGCTCTGTCAGGTGTTAGCTCAAACACATTTCTATCGCGCGCCTCGACACGCGGTGTCCGGAGATCTCCAAGACAGACTTTCGGCAGCTGTGCGAGGGAAAGCTGTTGAAATGGGAGGGAGGGAAAAATGGAAAACAATCAATGTTACAACACCACTATCAAATATGTAGGAACCCATGTCCTGGAAGAGATGTGTTCGTTATTTCTCGAACCGTTACCGTTGTATCAAACACAAGAGCCCACTCTGGGATGCTTGTGCCCAGGGCCGGGCATCGCACAGCCAAAGCAGGTGCAATGAGCAAATGTGTCCTTGGCCTTACCCTTTCCTCTCCTCCAAGCAGCCATTTTACTTTTTTTTTTTTTTTTTGGTAGCTTCTATCAGAGTTATATTAACCCTCAGCCTTGTGATGGAGCCAAGAAATATTAGCCCTTTCTTCTCTGCATTAGTGAGGAGCTGAACTGTTGGCAGGTCCTGCAGAGGATGGGTTTGCAACAAGCACATCTCGCCACGCTGGGGTTTTGTCTGCTGCAGCTGCACGGCCGGCCGCAGCGCAGCTTTTGCCTCTGTCTGCCGACACCGTGGTGGCACGGCGGCCTCCGGCATCGCTGTTGAAGCAAACCATCACCGTGGCTCCGGGGCTCCGGTTTTGAGCCCGTGCTCTGGCCTGGAGGCAGCTGAGCGTGCTGAGAGCTACAGCAAAGCAGAACCACTCTCAGGAGCTTCAGCTGGCTTACAGGGGACTCCATCTGCTGGGAAAAATACTGATGGGTGAGTTAAAAAAAAGGTTAAAAATCGCTGTCTGGGTGCGCGGAGTCGGGAGATCTCGCTGGAGTAGGAATGGGGGCTGCTACGGCCCCAGCGTGAGCAGGAGGCAGAGCAGCGTGCAGACCTGGCACGTTAATGAGCAGTTTAACGAGGAGCCACGTCGAATGGCAGAGTTGGCTGCCTGAAGGGACAGAAAACCGCATCCTGGGGCAAGTATCGTGTTTTGGTACCTGCTTCCCTGTGTGCTTTGGTACCTGCACCTGGGAGCAGAGGAATGCCTGCCAGCTCTAGCAGGAATTGCTCTAGATACTTGGGCGTCTGTTTATCCAAAATGACTAGCTGAGTGGGCTGGGGCCTCAATCAGTAAACTCATGGTTGGACTGATGGAGAAAAAGACCCGGCTGCCCGATTTCCCAGTGACTTGGGCAGCCTGTTCCTCTGTGCGCCTGTGGTGACCCTCAGAAATGAACTGAAAAAACCCCACAAGAGCTCAAAGAATCCGTCTCAGAGATGGTATTCAGGGTAAAAGACTAAAATAATGTTAGTTAATCATGTCTTACAAGAAGTTGATAAAGAATAATGCAACACAAATCTGACGTGGTAAATTCATATTTGAATGCCAGGCTCCACTTTTATTATGTCCATAATATATCTCCATTGATGCAAGATAAATATGATAATAACATTTCATCTTAATCTCGAGGAGATAAAAATAATGCCTGTTGGCAAGATGCTGTCCCACTGTGTTTCCTGGCTGTTAGTCCACAGGAAGCATTGCCTCATCCCTGCCAGGCACACGCTTTCTGGTCCTATAACTTCCACTGAGCTCAACTAAAGCTAAGTTCACCCCAGCTGCACGGAGTATTTGTTTAAGCTGAGTGACTGCTCCCATCCTACTCCCCGCTCCTCTCGGCCCCGGAGGCGTGCGGTGATCTCCTGCAGCGTCGTCCCCTCCGTCGTCCCTCCGGTGCAGGAGGGCTGAGCCCTGGCAGGAGCCCAGGGAGGAGACGAGGAGAAGCCCCAGGATGTACTTTTCCCAGCTCAATTCCAGCCCATGGTGGAAGATCTGAAGCGGGTCTTGTCTCCTGCATGGTACGTCCTGGGGCATAACAATTAATCAGTCCCCAGCTGCTATCTACCTGGGAATTAGCTAATTTCCTAAGGATTAGCCTAATTGTCTAATTATTCATTATATCGCCTCTCCTCCTACTCCTCACTCATCGTTTGATTGCTTTATTTGTAAAATATCTTTAGTCTCTTTTATTTGAAGACATTCAAGAGACTTATTTTGGTTTTTTTTTTTTTGCATGCATTTCTTTTTCTGAAGAGTCCTTGCTGACACAAACCTCTGCTCAGCCTCCCTGAGAGCAAGGACTGGGAAGTTGGGCCCTTACGGTGTGTCATCTCCCCCCTGCCTACGTGAAAGGACACTAATCCATTTTTGTTCTCGTGTTCATCTTGACTGACTGGCTTCTGAGTCAACATTGCACTGCAAAAGGGATGTGCCTCCAGAGAAGCTGCTCTACGAGAACTCCTTGACAGGAGTTTTTGGGTTAGGGTATAAATGTGATTTTCTCCTTCAGTGGGAGTTTAACCTATTGAGTCTGTCCTTGCCTCTAAAGAATCCATCTGCATTTGCAGAATCTGCTCCTGCTTCTGGAGAAGCAGTTGTGTGTTGACACCTTGGTCTTTGTTCACAGGGCACGAACAGTCACCCCCCCAAAAAAGCAAAGAAAGAGAGGAAATCACCCACAGAGCAGCCCTTTGTGACTGAATGGATGTGTCTGGAAGTGCAGGGATGGATTCTTGTTCCTCTATTCCAGCTGTCTTTGCAGAGGGACTTGGATGCTCTTTTAAAGAAGTAGCCAAATTGCTGAGTCCTCAGCAGGACCCTCATGCCCTGGGCTTACTAGCTGGTGTAAGCTCCAACCTGTTAGCTCCAGCTAGCTCTTACCAGCTGGTGTAAGCTCCAGCTGGCTTTTACATCCTTCACCTGCAGTGATGTGCCAGGAGCTGGTCTGAGTTTTGATTTGGGGCTGAAGTACTCGTGGTTGTGTCCAGAGTTACAAGTGAGTTAAAGTATGCCTGCCTTGGTGAAGAAGGAGTGTTTGCTCTTTCCTCTCCACTTTGTTACTAGAGCCAGGAGCCAATGTTGAGGGGACAGTCCGGCAAAGCTGCCACCATCACCCAGGCAGAGAGTGGCTGAGTCACTGCAGATGATAATTCTCTATTGATTTTTCCTCATTTTACAGTCATTTCAGAATTTTCACTAAGCAGAATAAGAAAATCTTCCGATCCCCCAGATTGTCCTCTCGTTCTCTCAAGGAAACAACAACAACAAATAAAAAAAAAACAAAGCAGAAAAACTAAACCCATGAGTAAACCATAAATAATGGGGTAGAGCTGGCTGGGAGTGCTTTGATGTTCAAGTGCATCAGCTCCTTGTTTTGGTTCTTTTCCTTGTAACTCTCCTGACTTCACTTTCCTAACTTTTCTTAGGCAAGGTTTCAGTACCAGGCACGGCTCCTCGACAGTCCGTGAGCATTTCCAGCCCTGCACGGCGGAGCGTGAGCCGGGCTGGGCACGGGTGGCTTTGTCTCTTGTCTGGGTGCTTGTGTCAGAGGCTTTTGGAGATCTGCTTTGGGGGTCATTCCTCTGGGAATGATGAGGTCTGTCTGATAAGGTCTTAGCTATGTTTTGATGAGTTCCCAAAATACGTGTGTGCGTGTGTGTTTGTGCATCGGCTCACCGTGTTTGTCTGTGCTGGACTTGAGTGTCAGGATTGACGTAGGCTGGAGTTTGTGCCCATGTGGTGGTTGTCTCTCGGGCTTCTTGTGGATTGGAGGTGACTCTGAAGAGTTTCCCGCGGCACAGAGAAGGGGTGTGCACGTGCGTGTGTGCGTGCACGCGTGTGCGCTTGGGGACGGGGGTCTGCACACCTCGTCCGAGCGCAGCCTTTGCAGTAGAAGCCAATTCCAAGTGCTCGCAGCGCCGTTCTGACGCTCGGAGGTGCTTGCTGGCTCATGCAACTGAAAAGATTATGACACTCAAAAGAAATAATTTATAAACAGCAGATGTTTTGTAAACTATGATTAAAAAAATACCAACAACCAGAACACCAGCTCACCCAGTATGTGCGTGTGCCTCGACTTGGAAAAAGGTATCTAGAGAGAGCAGCTGCTGAGAACGCCAAGGGAGGTCGGCTCCGGAGCAGCACTGAGGTACACACAATGCCAAATGCCTAATAAGAAATTTTGAAGTCATGCAGAGGGCATCTGAGGAAAACAAACTCATGCGTTTTTTATAAGAAGTAGGGGGAAGAATGATATGAAGTGGGGGGATGTAAAGTGGGGAGGGGGGAAGGAAGAGGGAAAAGCAGTAACGCGGAGCCGAGCTACCAAGCGAAACACTCTGACGGTGAGCTCGAGCAAAGCGGCAGCACTCTCCAGCGACGTGACCCCGGCCCCTGCCCTCCCGAGCCTGGCAGGGGTGGGAGCGGGACTGCTGCTGGGGGACGGGTCCTGACGAGGGGAAGGGGCAGCAGGGGCTGCCACAGCGTGTACCCCTTCCCAGAGTGCCTCTTTGATACAACGGTAGAAAATTCATTTCAACACCAAAGCGTGTTTTAATTTGAGCTTTCAGTTTGATTGCTTTCATTTCTTCCGCATCTGATAAATAATGACACGAACATTTTCAGAAAGGGCCGTTCGAGTGCCCTCTGACTACTTGTTTTTAGACTGTAATCAGCCCTCCTCCTCCTCCTCCTCTTGGCCCTGCAGCCCCTGCCCCTGCGGTGGCAGCAGCCAGGAGGAGAAGGTGGACGTCTCCCTCCTCCTTGTGGTCCAGCAGGGCTGGCAGCTGGGGCAGAGCATCCCTCTGGGGTGCAGAGCTGCTGGGTGAAAGCCTCCATCCAGCTGTGGCTCCTGGGGACACATCTGCCACGTACCCCATGGGCTGACTGCAGCTCATCACATCTCTTCCCGCTGCCACCATTCCACCAGTGCCCACCACTCCACATCTGTTGGGAGCAGCTCCTTCCTTGCAGCCTTTCCTCCATGAACCCACAGATCTTCTGTACTTCTCCAGTTTTAGTCCTTTTCATGTACAACCAGAAGACATGTGCTGCAGCCCCAGCCTTGGTGGCCATCAGCTTCCCTGGTATGATTACATAGGTCTCCCTAAGGCATTACAGGGGTGTAACTCATCTGAAGGACCTGATCAGTTCTTTCCCAGTTGGCTATTAATCATTGTGTTTGTCCCAGAAACCCTTTGGCAGAGATCCACATCTCTTGAGCAGCTTTTAACAACCCCCAAAATAGCCTCCAGGGGTAGCCAGTGATGTAGTTTCCCACTCATATCCATAAGTGCCTGCTAATCTCTTCACCATCTGGGTAAAGATCTGGATGAAACAGATGAATGTCTGGTATTGTCACCTGAAGACTACTGAGCAATGCAAACGAGGTAGGGGGTACAGAAATGTGGAGTGAAGGAGGTCTCGGGAAGGATCCAGCCAGCCCCTCCTCAGGGAGGTTGGACCAGGATCCCTGGCTGGCAGGCATGTGTGCCCACCGTGCAAGAGAGATGAAAAATTTGGTAGGTGCCAGCCCAGAAACATTAGCTGGGGTCTTCATCTTTGGCTAAAGATGGAGCTTTCATGGGTCCCGTTTTTGTGAATCCAGAAAACGCAGCCCACTGCAGCCAGAAGTTATTTTATATTTGTTAAAGACTTCTGATAGCTGTTCCTCCTTCTAGCTCGTCTTTCCTGTTACTTGTTCTTCCAGTTTGTCCCTGTCTGGGAGCCAGTGGGGTTTTCAGACTTAGGGAACGTTTTCCCGGCTGGATGTGTAATGGTGCCCAGCGCCTGGGTTTACGCAGCGTTGCAAAACCAGCTGAAACCAGTGTGGGCATCCTGGAAGAAGGAGACCATGTTCTGGTTTAATAATAACTTGGTCTCCCTGGAGACAAGCTTCAGAAAAGGCCCATAAAGGACCTTAGCAATCCCCCTAATTATCACTCCCCCTCCTCTTCGCGTGCCCCAGGTCCATCACAGTTGAGTTACTTAGGCAGAGCAGGCTGTGCATTTGCAGGTGGTTTATTTTTTCCCTAGAAAGACAGAGAATTCCTACAAACCTGCTGCTGTCTCATCCCCTGGGTCAGGGCTGAGGGCTGATGTTCATGTTCAGCATTGTTCATTTGTTCCCATTTCCATGAATGAATTGCTTTTTGGTGGGTCTGCTTGGAGAGGTGGGATTAGTGCTGTCACCATGACCTGTGTCAGCCTAGAGTTTCAAGCTCACAACTGCTCATGTGGCGTTGCGTCCTTCTGGACATGACTTTCTCCAGCACCGAGGAAGACAGAGGCCCAGCCTGAAGGTATCTGTCATAGTTCTGTCCGAATGAGCACCGAAGGCAGCCCTGCCCACACGTGGTGCTCGTGTGCAGGCTGTGGTTTGCAGAGCTGCTGCAGGAGCTGGACCAGCCACCCCAAAAGTGACCTCCTCCAGCAGGTCTCCCTCCCGGTGGGAGCTGTCTTGTGGCCACATGAAAATTTTAATATTTTCTGTACAGAGTGAGGGCTCTGAAAGATCAGCCATCCCTGGGCTTTTCCGTCAATTAGAGATTAATCTGGGGATGGTGGTTACCTGTGAAAGCAAAGGTCGATCTACTCCAGCACCCTCACCTCCAAAGGCGGCCAAGGGAATGGGTTGAATTCAGGGAAAACAGTGGCTGCACATCCCCAGCCCGCAGCTGCTCTCCTTGCCTGCAGCTCAGGCACTTTCCTGAGAGGCTGCGTTTAATAACGTTGATGGACTTTTTTTTTTTCCCCCATGAATTTGTCTAATTGCTTTTTGTACTTCTGGAAACCCATTTGCTGGTGTCAGCCAAGGAAAGGCTAATGAATTAGAGCCCTTAAAAGCACCCAAAGTGTTTATATAGAAAGAATTCTCTAAACACAAAGACTCACATTCTCATATCGTCATTAAGAACTGTAGGATCATTCTGAGGGTGGTTGGAGCAAGCGTGGAGACCCCAGCCCTATCCCTCTCCCAGCCCCTTTCCCAACCCAGAGAAACTGGGATGGCTTCTCTGGGTCTGCCTGAAACCTGCCATTCCCATTAAAGCTGTTTGGATCTGTGCTTGGAGGAGTTTGTTTCCTTTTATTTAGTTATTTACTGTTAGAGGAGGAGGGAGAGTTTGGACTGTTTTTATTTCAAATGTGCAGCCTGAAAAACAACGGCTGCTTATTATGGATGAGTTTCAGGGGGCCCGGAAAGCGAAGGAGAGAAGAAACGTAAAGGAGTGAAGTTTGGCACAAGTGGAAATGATCAGCACGAATGCAAACCTGTGGGAAGAGAGCTGTGCGGAGGAGAGAGCCCTGCGGGGTGGGGTGCATGGCCGTGGTGAAGGGGAGACGGGGGTCTTCACCCTGCTCCCCCCATGCTGGGCTGGTTGCGCTGGTGGGGCACCTAAACCTCTGCTGGGGGCTGAGGCAGCTGCCAGCCCCAGGGATGCTTTGCTGGCCCCCTCACCCCACTCCCACGGCCCACGGGTCTGTGGGTGGTGGGTTTGTGGGTCTCCAGCCCAGGCTGGGACAGGACACCTGGATTTGGGAGAAGTGTAGCTTTGCATCTGCCCATGCACGGGCAGGGAGAGCAGCGGCTCCAACAACACGCAAGGGCAGCAAAGGGACTAAGAAGGGGCCTGGGGACCATCCCTTCTCTAGGTGGGACGTTGCTTTTAAAAGCAGCGCTGGTCCGTGGCTCCTGGCTGGGAACCGCTGGTGGCTGCGGGGTGACAGCGGTGGCTGGGGCGCGGCGGGGCGATGCTCCTGTCCGGGCAGGGCTCCGGGCACAGCTTATGCAGGGAGTGCGCTGATGAGTACTCAGCTCCCAAACTGGGAATTTGGGGTGTAATTAGGGCAAGTAGGTTGCAGTTAACCACAGGGGTCGAGCACACAAACTCTCAAAGTATAAGGGGAGCTTAATGGTCTCCTGGAGCCTCCCGTGGCAGTGGCTGTGGTACCCTGGCTCCTGGGAGAAGGTATGGGTGGACAACCCCGTCTTGTCTCTACAGCTGTGGGGGAACCTCTGGAATATCACCTCTAAATGCCTTTCACAGGGAGGGCCAAAGGCAGGACCGGTGAGGTTGCACCGCACGGCCAGTGCCTCGCGCTGGGCTCCGCTGGGCTGGGACGGCACTGCTGAAGTCCCAGCGTCGGTGCTAACGGGGTAGGGCCAAGGCCCCGGGACCGTGAAGGAAAGCTCTCCTGGAGGTCTGCGTGCATCTCCGGGCTCTAACCACCCTGACCAGCCTCACCTGGCACCTGCTCCCACCCACTCACCTCCAGCCCTTAGCCAGGGGCTGCATTTAAGCTGAGGCTTTTGGCTCTCTTCCTTTTCTTGGCTGGGCTAGTGTGGGTGCTGTACCTTGCCCTGCTCCTTGGCCCTGGCTTCAGGGTTGTGCTTGGATGTCCTCCGTTGCTATGGACCTGCATGGTGACAATCCCTGCCCCAAGACCTGGCTCTCCTTGCTCTGGTACTGAGCCCCTTGGTGAGGTTGCTGTCCCCTTGGCGCCTGGCTCATCCTCCTTTGCAAAGCAGACCTCTCTTGCTGCTTCTTGATGCTTTATCTCTGGGTAGGTCGGCTTGTATTTTAGTTTTGTTTAATGCTTTTTTGTTAATGGAAGAGTTGATATCAAGAGGCAGTGCAGTTTCTCTCTGAAATTATCTCATTTGCTGCTCGAACAGATGAGCAACCACCCCCAGCAGTGAAAATGTCAGCTCAGACCTTGGGGAAGCAGGAGTGGGGGTCTGCACAGGGGAAGGGGTTGTTGCAAGGTCCCTGTGTTACTGCCACAACTTGGTGTCCTCGGCACCGCTTCCAGGTGAGCGATGCTTGCTGGTGCTGTGCAGAGCCTGCTCTGCAGGAGGGGGAGTCTGCCCCGAGTAAAGAAATGTTTTTACTCAGCTTCTCCCCCATATTTTTCTTCCTGCTGTTCCCAACCTCTAGAAGGCTGAGGGATTGGCTGTGCCAGGCTGTTGCAGGATTTAGGAGCTGATTTTAGGGGCTCAGAGGGAGATCCCACTCTCTGCTTCCAGCTGCTGATGGAGTTTTAAGCACCAGAGGCTGCCTGCCATACGTTCTGCAGCACAGCTACTGCTGGGGGCGTGGAGGGATGGGTACAACAAGGGAAAAAGGCTGAGGAAGCACAGAGTGTGAAAAACCAGATGAACCGAGGGGAGGGAAGGAGAACTGGAAGCAGCTGGCGGAGGACTCTAATAAGGTGATGAGAAGCTAACACTTCAGCAGCTGCTTGGTGCACCCAGTAACCCAACACGTTTAATGAGATGCTGCCTGCTGCTAACCGAAGGGGTTGGCTTCTTTAAATAAATATTTTAACACGATGTGGGAGAGTGCTCTGACGGACTGCGCAGTCCCCCCGGCTCTCCCCAATTCACCGGGCAGTGCTTGGTTGACCCTGCTGTT
>NW_010560993.1:0-18357 GCF_000687285.1 Phaethon lepturus | reverse complement strand
CCCGACGCGTTGGGTTGCCGCCTGTGACCGGCCGCACGCCGAGGCGAGCGCGGGAGGGTCGGGCTGTGGGGGGACGGCTGCTTCGCCCGTGCTGGTGGGAGCACTGGTCCTGCCCGCTCTCGCGGAGGAAGGGTCAGGCGAGCTGCTTGGATGCATCTTGTCCAGGTTGAGTGAATGCAAAGCAAGGGCTGGGCACGGACCCTGGGCAGGCATTCGGGCTGCTGCACCTCTGTGAGCGCTTCTCCTGCTCAGGTGTGGGGTTGTCCCTCCAAGGTCCGGCCTCGGATGCATGTTGCCTAGAACGATACCCACAGCTACTTTTATCAGCTCAGAGCGGGCTCTGAAATCCACTTCAATTCCCCCTCTCCCATGCTGGCCTGACGGTTCATCACCAAATCTGGCTGCTGCTGCGCCCGATTTCTGCACTGGCTGGGTACCTATGGGAGCCTGGGATGCTGCTCGCGCTGGTCTGGGCTTGGAGAGGAGGGAAATGAAGGTCTGATGGGCAGCGCTGGGCTGTGGGTCTTTGTGATCAAACCCAGTGGGGATGAGTGTGCAACAGGGCTGATACCACTCCATAACGCATGTTTCGACCTTTATGTGAGATGCTCTTATTTTTAATTGGGATGCCGAGTTGCTTTTCGGTGAAACCTGCTGTGGTTTTTATGGCTGCACCGAGGTGCTGACCAGTGCTTGTGGCCAGCCCTGAGGCTGACGCAGCGGCGCTTAGCGGCACGGCAAATCCCTTCCTGCAGAGCTGCCAGGTTGGCAGATTCCCCCTGCTCCTCTGGCACAGCCCGGAGCTCTCGAGGGAGATAAAGAGCCCGGAATAGTGGCCAGGTGGTCAAAACTGAAGGGAAAGGTTAAAAGTCTCAGTTGCTCAGCCTGCAAAACCAACTGCAAAAGGAAGGGGTGAGAGGAGCTGGGAGACCAGTAATGGACTAGCCGGACCTTCAGTGCTTCAGCTCAGCGGTTGCTTTTCCCAAATGTGCAACTGTGAAATTCCTTCCATGCAAAGTACTTGTTTTTTCAATAGTTTCTCTCCAGCCTTTGTGGCCAAATATTCGCTGGCTTTGCTTCCCTGAGGAAGGTCAGGTGGCAATCCTCCTGTTTCTGCTCTTCCCAGAGTGCTGATGTTGTGCATGGAAATAATACAGGTTTCTGCTGTCAGAAAATGGTTGGCAAGCTGAGTTATTCATGGGTTGCACACGTGCTGTGGGTTGGCCTCCAAGAGCTGGGCAGGCACTGTAAAAGCGCCTCTTTCACCTAAATCCCTACTGAATCCTGACAAATGCTCTTAAGGGCTTCATCCACAGGTTCAGTAAGTGTGGGGAAAAAGCTTGTGTTATGCTCATTTCAACACTGGGGTTCAATCACGAAGAGCTCAGGAGATGTCCAGGGCATGGGTGGAGATACTACAAAGTCACTGGGGCCGAGTGCTGCTTTGCCCTGTGATTTGAGAGATCTCTGCCTCTCATCACTCGCTGCCAGCTGTGGAAGTCCCCACGCCACTCCCGGAGACGGCAAGAGAGAAATGCTCTTTGCCTGAGGCTGCCCTATGTGAGCACCACGGTGACAACAGACTTCTCCTGCCCTGCTGTAGGCAGGGGGTGGAGGACTGTTCCTGTCCAAGCTGGGCCTGGAGAGGAGCAGGGTCACTGTCTAAACAAACACGAGCACTTCCAAGCTGCAGGTGTCCATCTCAAAGCCGTCTCTGGGATGCGAGCAGAGGTCATGTTGATCCAGTTCTTGCTGGGGCCCAGGCCTGGAGGATCGGCTGTGGTCTGGGCCACCAGTGGCCTCACTGACGCGAGGGCAATGATCTCTCCATCCACCCCATAGCCCTCATCAGCTTCACCCATAGCTTTGAAAAGTGCTAGAGCAGCCTTAAAATAGATGGTGAAAGAGAGAAAGCGCAAAAACAGTTTAAACCATTTCGGCATAGTTTGCTCTATTTTTAGTTGCAATTTGATAAATGAATGTAGGTCAAAAAGTGGGGGAAGAGTTTGCACTTTTGTACAACATTGAAGAGACTTTGGGAAAACTGGAGCAGCTCAGGAAAGGGCTAAGTAGCTACTGAGCTCAAAGCTTGTTTCTGCCTGAAGAGCAGGCTCCTTGTGTGGTGAGCAGGGAGGAGTTAATCTGTATTTCACAGGAACACTTACGTAAAACCTTACCGAGGCCACAGGTTTCCAGTGCACTTATGGAGATTGTCAGTGGTGCACAAGCCACCCTCTCAGGTGCCTGTGCTCATTTTTGAGCAGGAGAGGAGGGCTGGTGCAGTGCCCATGGGGAGCAGCCCTGCTCAGCATCCATCAAGCCCCCCAAAAGTGGTCCCAGCTAATGCACGGAGCAGAACGGCAACCCCGAAAAGGGAGCTGAGGCTGGCATGTGGCGCGTGGCCTGGCAGTTGTGCTGCGTTACCTGTTGCAGAGCAGATGTTAGTATAACAAGCACTGGGGATTGGCTTTGTTACCAGCTCCAGACACCCCACTAAACTGCCTAATGGGACAGCTAGTTTTTTGGGCTTTTCACTGAAAATTAACAGGACGAATGCTCCAGGGTTCTTGGCTTTTTGGAGGAGGTGAGAGCAGGGACTTGAATTTTTTCAAACTTCTGTTCTGACCAGTTTGTTCATGACAAGAATGAGAGCTGTCCTCAGTTTTCACACCCTGGTTTCCATTTTCTTCCGTTGAAGCTCTCTGAAGTGTGCTGGGTGTCCCAGGAGGTTGTGCCTGGGCCAGAAGGGAACACTGCCAGCATTTCAGGAGCAAACCCCTCGGCCACAAGGAGCTGGGGAAACCTCTCCTTGAGCCATCTCTCCCAGGTGGTTAAGGCATTAGTTTGTACCAGCAATAGTTTAATTTGCACAGTTGAACAATTAAACTTAAATGTTGACCTCCTGCAAGCAGCCAGCTCCCGCTCCAGCCTGTGGGCATGACTTTCAGTAAAGAGGTTCAACCAAAGACACCAACTGCTCTTGCAAAATACATGCCAGGCTTGCTCCCCCGGGTTACTGCAGGAGTGTGTACGAATTGGGCAGGACGCTTCGTCCTCTGATACAGGGGTGAGAGGTGCTGCTAGATGGATCTCAGCTAGTCCAGCTTAATTCTACTAAACTATTAATAATATAATTAACCATTTAACACCTGTGATGAGATGTTATGGGTTGTATATATATCACGACAGATGGTTTTTTTTTAAAGAATAAGAGATTGATTTGTGTGTCCCAGGCTCTTCTGCAGAGAACATGGGCTGAAATTTCTCCTGGACAACCTGACCCCCTGAGGTGTAGGGCCGGGCTCTTGGGTGCAAAGGCAGGTTGGGACTGTTACTCTGGTTAAGGAAGAACAGCAGACTTCCCAGTATGCAGAAGTGTTATGTTCCTTATTACAGCTGCTAGAGAGGTTATTTAACCTGCAGTAAGGAAAAAAAACCCCAAAAGTTCCCCAGAATGGAACTAGACTTGATATCTTTTTTCCAGCATATTACTTGGAGTATATGGCAGGTGTCGGCTGTTTGCAGAGGTAAATGAGAGCTGTTCTAAGGGGCAGAGAACAGAAACCAGTTTTCCACCAGGTTTTCTTGATATTGGGATCCTTTGAAGGAGAAGGGGGAGCAGCAGTAATGTAACAAGGAGATCAGTTGTATGAAGGATAGAGGACTCCTGAGGTTGAATGTCCTTCTCAGCACCATTGAAGGTGTTCCCTTGCCAGCCCCCCAGAAGGCAGATTATTGCTGTGGGTTGGATGGGTCCCTTTGCTGCAGAGGCTGAGTCCCACAGGGACAAGCCAAGAGCACTCCTGGAGCCGCAGCGTCCAGGAGGGGTGCTCTGAGCTGTGCCCTGAAAAGCCCTCTTCCCATCTTCTACCTTACCACACCCTGCAAAGAAAAATGTGCCAAAATAGCTTTCTTGTGGTAGTACTCAATTACCTTCAGGACACTTGCTCACTCTGTTAGCTTTCAGGCATATGCAAATGTAATTAATATATTCTAAATTAATCTCCAGCACACAGGGGAGCAAAAAGACACAACCTTTCTCACTTTTCTCCCAGTCCTAATTTGCCCTAATGATGGTGTGGAATAATAGGACTGCAAGAAGAGCATTGAACAGCCACGTGTGCCCTTACGAAGGTGTGCTCGCAGCGCTCAGCACGGCAGGATAATCATTGCTCCCGCTGCTGTTGGACTCACCAGCCTGAGCAGGGGTGGCTGGCACCTGCAGGCAGCCTCCCCGGCTTGCTCAGCCTTCAGCAAAAGTCACTGCGGCACCACGGGGGAAGCTCAGGTGCCCCCTTGGCCCTCTCCCTGCTGGGCTTTCTCAGATGGAGCTTGGTGAGGGACCATCGAAGTGCTCAATGCCCTGGTCCACCATGCTCCAGGTGGGAAAACACATTGCACGCCAGGAAACCAAAGGACAGAATAATCATAATTAAAAAAAAAAAGCATTTTTGGGGGGCTGAAGCAATCCTTTTCCAGACTGACTCATTGCCCACCTTTGCTGGCACATGCAGTACTCGGGTGGTCACTGAGAGCGTGTTCAGCCTGGCCCAAGCCTCTGCTGCTGCTCTGTGCCCCTGAGCCATGGCACAGCTGTGTCCCAAGCCGCATGGTGACTGTGGGAATGCAGCAGCATGAACTTTGGGAAGCTTCGAGAGCAGCAGGTTTTTGTGTCACTTTCTCTCATTTGTCTCTGGCCATTTCAAAACATTTGTTTATTAGTGGGTGATATGCCAAGATGCTTGTGTGTGCAAATCACGTGTTTAATTCTGCATTAACCTACATGAACCGCTTTTTATCCAGAAACCTCAAAGCGGTTGGTGAGGGGAGGAGATGCATTGCCGTGACGGTGCCGTTGTGGGGATGTGGGTGCCTGTTCCCTCACTGAGATGCTCTTGGGGATGGCTGTGGCCTTTTCCCACGCGGCTGGATGAACCTGTCTTCCTCTGTGCGTGTGTATGTGATGGCCTGGCTCTGGATTGCAAGGAGACCTGTTTACACAGCCCAAGAGAAAGCTGGCCCTTCCTTGCTAATACCTGGCTTTAGTCTTGCCCCCACCCAAAGTGTTGTTTTTGCTTGAAAGGACATATACAGACATCAGTGCTTATGTATTTGAAAATCTGGTCTCTAATGGTTTTTTCCAGTGTTTTCTATGGGTATAATCACATCGTATCAAAAACCTCTTTTGCTTAGAGTTTTTTGTTAGCCATTGGTGGCCAGCAAGCGGTCTACAAAGAGCTCAGTCGTGCTGCTAGAGATTGCATGTGCTTGACTTGTGGCAGAAAAAAGTGGCTTGACTTTTTTTTTTTTAAAAAAAAACTCAGATAAAACAAGATTAATGGAAAATCAATGTGTGTGCTGTAAATTCTGTGTAGTTAATACATACAATATCTTAAAAGTACAAAATAATAGAAAAGCAGGTAGGGTAAAAAGATAGTAATTGATGTATTGCCTTTGATTTTTGCAGAGAGAATAATTGTGTGTGTGTAGCTGAGATGAGGCATTTAGCAAACTGACATCATGTTCTGCAACTCTTCCATCCACTTAGTCATGAAAATCACTGTTTTCAGTGTACCTGGAAAGCTGCTCCAGAGAACAGCGCAGCACATTTATTGTCAAGTCTGAGGTATGTTGTACATGAGGAGCTGCTGGGAAGGCTGTAAATGTGAATTGTCAAATGTTGACCTTGTGTTTTGTTAGATGTGGACACTTTCTTGTGTGCTTTGTGTGCCGGCTCCTTCCCATCATCGCCAGTGTCTTCTAGGCAGCAGGTCTTGCTTCTCTTAATGGGTAGGAAATTCTGTTGCCCTTGGTGTTTTTTGTGGTGAATGTCTGGTAAGAAATGGTTTGCTAGCTGCTAACTGCGTTCCCAACTCATTAGGTCTCCTGGGGGTGAGCTCTCCCTACACTTAATACTTTGTTGAACGTAGCCTACTGGAGAATGACTGCCTGTCACAGCAAAGCTCAGAAAAGCCTGCTGTGGGGTGGCAAAGAAGATGGGTCCCTTGTGTCTGGCTGCCTACAGAGAGAGGAAACACCTCTGATCTCAGCAGTTTGCAATGTAAGTGACTGGGCAAAGTACAGAAAACAGAAATGGCATGGAGTTTTTCTTGCCTGTGGTCTCAGAACCAGAGAGGCAGGAACAAAAGCAAAGGCTCCCCAGCTGCAGTCCTAGCTGCTCAGTAGGAAGATCAGGCAGAGGGGGATCCATCAAGTCAAGAGCCATCCTGAGATGGGCAACAAAGCTTCCTCCAGGGATGGTGTGTTACCATCCTGAGCTCCTGCATGCTTTGACACCCTGCAAGTGGCTGTTTGGGGGGCTCCTACTTTGACATTTTTACAGCTATCCTAGTGACAAGCTAGTGTTTTCCAGAGCAGGAAACCTTTGAGTCTGCTATGACACAACCAGCCTAGCCCAGGGAATCATGGGCATAGGTGCAGGTTTGCTATGTAATGAATATTTAAATTGGAGGATGGAGTGTCCCCTGGAGGTCCGATTAAGTCTCCAAGAGTTAGTGTCCAAAATTTCATATTCCATGATGGGTGGGGAACAGTTATGACAGCCTGCAGAGCAAGGGGGTCTATCAAGGAAAGATGTAGTACTCATGACTTAAATGGGTTGCCAGACCTTTTGGGCAATAGTCTCATTAGCTCAAGATACACAAGCATCTCAAAAGGCAGTGCTGTGTCCTGCTGATCATTCTTGAGATGGTTTATTGGATGAGGTCTTGACCAAAACTGTCTCCATTGGAAGAAGAGGGTTGGCTTATGGCAGCATAAAGGTGATATTTGTCCATGCTGCGCTTTAACCTGGGACTGGCTCTGCGAGAGCTGCTTAGACCTATTAAAATATCCAGCATACTGAGCATTTGTAAGCAGATGATGGCAGCTGGGGATGCTAGGAAGACTTCTCAAAGGCACAGATGGCAGGTCAGGGTCTGATTCAGATTGCTGCACAGAAGCCAGGGTCCTAGGATACTCCATGGGGGAGGGAGGACCTTATTCTGAAGGACTGAGTGGCCAATCTTAATTGTCTGACTGTTGTACTCTCAAATCCAGGTGCTGGTTCTCATCTTTATTCCCCTGAAGACAACAGGTTGTGGATAGATGTTGTAGTGCTAGCTTGCACCCATGTAGCAGGAGTGTGGGATGAAGCCTAGCTGAAAATTGTACTCCAAGGAGCCACTTCTAGACAAAAATTCAGGATACTCTGAGATTTTCAGGCATGAGAACAAGTACCATGCAGACATAGCTACTCCTGGAAAGGCTGGTCTTTCACTTAAGATTGATTACTCTGCCTCAGCGTATGTTATTAAACATAAAAAACACAAGGGTGCAAGGGAATAAACTAGTATAAAACCCCAAAGATTTATGCTTGAGCTTTTCCACCCAGCTTCTGTATTTGTTTTACTGCTTACTTAAGGGGCTCAATGATGTCCTGGCAGAGGCAGGAGGCAGAGAGCGGGGAAGAAACCTGTCACCTAAATGGCAAGGCACGGTGCTTCAGGGAGGTGTGGTGTCCTGGCCGCTGGTGGAAAGCGAGAGGGGCTGTTTTGGATGGCGGTAACTGGGCAGTGCTGTTTCAGCAGCAGCCCTCTTGGTGCATGTGTGGCAGATTAAGGGCTAGGTCTGGGGACGGGTGGGATACGAATGCTCCTGCTGCTTGGATGCTGTGCTGTTCCAAAAAGACCTCAACCTCCTGCCTGCCTCCCCGCCCGCCAAACCTCAAAGAACAAAAAGTGGTTCCTAGTGGAAAAGAAAGAAGAGGAAGACTCCCTTGGGGAGCTTGTTTTGTTTTAAAGTAGAAAAGTTGAACTTTAACGCAATTCAATAGGCAATAGGATCTGAGTTATGGATGTCTCCTGGATTCAGTATGTTCCTTGCTGCCTTAAAGCTGCTCTCAGTTCTCCCAGCAGCCTGCAGGGAAGGCAGCGTGCTCTTTTTCCACCCCAGAATAATCCCCCACGGGTGGCAGAAATGCCCCTGCCGTGCCTTGGGGCACTGTGTGGGGTGCCAGCGGGAAGGGGGGAACGGCCTGGGGAGCAGTGGCTGCTCTGGGCAGGTGGGTTTAGGAGGAAGCAGGGCAGTCATGGGGCCTGGGGAGGCGTTTGCTGCTGTAGTGGTCCCGGCTGCTCCGCTGGCACCTCGAGTAAGCGTTTTGCCAGAAGTGTAGCATTTTCCAGAGGTGGAATTGCGGTGAGCCGAGGGTGTCCTGGTTGGTCTGTTAGCCCCTGTGCGCGGTGGACATCCCGGGCTTCTGATGCTGATGGGTGCTTTGTTTTGGGGAGGGGACCTGGAGGCTTTCCTGACATGCCCTGCTGCCGTCCCCCGTCACCCAGAGCTGGACAATTCCTCTGTTTTCTCGCTTTCCCTTCCCCTGTGCCAAGAGGCACTAGCGATGCTCTGGCCGAGCAGTGCCTGGGGTCCCCAAATATGAAATGGGGTTGGGACCCATTCCCCTGCTCGGGGCGCGGCCGATTGCCAAGGACTCCGGATTTGAGGTCTCTTTGGTGGCACAGCTTCACTTGGCTGAAAGCATAAACAAGGCAAGTAACATAGTCAGCCCAACTGATAAAATTTAGAAAAAACCAAACAAGTGGCCAAGCCAAGAAGCTTTTTGTTACTCTTAGTCTTACCAGCAGCTGGATTTTGTTCCATATCCTCCAGATTTCCATCTCTTTCTTCCAGCGGTAATTTTCCTGGGGTTATAAAGGCGGTTGTTCTTACTCTATACAAATACACTTCTGTCTTTCAAACTTTCACTTTTTAAAATATATTTAATGGAAAAAGCGCACTGAGTAATTTATTGCGGCTGTTTCTGTCCTGTCACCAGGGAGATACTGAAAGAAGAACAAGTCTGGCATTGCAAGAAGGTGGGAAGGCTGGCGGAGAATTGAAATGGGAGATGGAAAAGAACAGGCAGAGGGAGGACAAGAAGCCCCCTCCGTGTGTCTGTTCACACATACGTGTCCATAACATGTCTGTGTGCATACATTTATATACACATATATGTACATATAAATATGGATCTATATTTATGTATGACAAACCAGTTCACAGGGTTTATTTATTATTGCTGTTATTAGCAGCAATTTTTTCTTCCTTTGCCTGAACAGCAAGAAAGAATCTATATTGTTGTTTCATGCCATGTTGTACAAGATGCCAGTACACAGGTTAATGAAAAAAAATGCATTAATTTGGATAGATATATAAAGGTCCCTTGGGTGTTCAGTCATAAATCTTTGTAGCTGGAAGGCAGAGCAGACGTAAATAGGCCTGATATAACCAACAGTTTTACATACAAATGAATGCTTGCCGTTTATTTAGTTGACAATATTATTATTTTGAATCCAAGGAGAATATTAAATGAATTCCGTTATGTTGTCTCCATTAGGAGTGATCCTTGATCTCTGAATTGACTGTAGTGCTGGCTTTGGGCTCCGTGCAGGGTTGTATGAAGCGAGGGGCTGCGCGTACGTATGTGCATTATTTCATATAATGGGGCAAGTGTCACTGAAATGCACTGGGTTCTTCACAGAAGTGTCCCCAGGAAGCTCCCCTGGGAGGTAGGAAAAAAGGAAATAAATTGGCTTTTGATGGCCCCACACCTGTAGTTATGGGTTCTGTACAATGGACTTCTACTGAACCCGCGGCAGTGCCAGGCTGCAGAGGGGTCTTGGAAGGAAAAGACTGTGTGTGCTGTCAGTCCCGGCCTCATTCGGTCCCTGGAGTAAAAGAAAGATGTAATGTGGGATTTCCCTGCAAATACCTCCCAGTTCCTTGTAATTACTGGGCAGTATTAAAAACTTAAATAAAATAGGTGTTTGCAGTCAATGCACAAGCAGAAAAAACAAACTTAGCAAAAAAGGACTTACACACTTTACTGTGCAGTGAAATGTATCTGGAGTGGATGTGCGAAGGGCAAGCACACTGACAAAGCTTTTTGAGCGTAACTAATTTTTTTGAAGAATAGCACTTGCGAAGAAAAGGGGAAATGTGTTGGCTTATTGGCTTTAGACAGCTTGTTCTTTAAGCCACTTGTGTGTTTTTGCATAAGCAATATTAAAATGACTCTAAACACTGAGTTTTTTTTAGTAGCTCACTGACTGCTGCCATTGGTATTTTTTAATTACAGGGCACAGCATCTTTGTATGTTTTTCTGGGAGCTGGGGTTGATCATCGCTGAACCCTTTCTTTCGCTGATGAGAGATCTTGGCACAGCTTGGTTTTTTTGAAGCTATTCGGTAGGGTCTGTGGCTCTAAGATCACCTCTGAATGCTCGAATATGTGATTTCCTCACTGGTTTTGTGCCTTCAATCCCTAGTAGGTAGGAAAGTGTAATTATCTACACTTCACAGACAGTGTATGGGGGCAAAGAAAAATTAAATGACTTGGTGAAGGTTGCACAGACAATCTGTAGCAAACCAAACAGCTGGGCCCAGTTCCCCCACAGCCAGGACTTGGTTCCCACACATGGGCCACCCTCCATCTGTAGCAGTTTGTGCAATTTTGGTTTTCCACCATCTTTCTTTGGGTAGAGTAGATGGTACCACAGTACCAAAGGGTGCCTTGCAAGGGTTTAAGCAGCCGGAGGGAAAATTTAAACCTAAGAATATTGCTGGATGTATGAATTGTGTGCTGAGGGTACTGCAGTGTAGAAAGGACCTTGGTCACCCTTCCAAGTTATTCCTTTGTTGTTGGGTAAAGTAGGAAAATAAGCTGGGAGGCCTGAGACACCTCAGATGCTTTCTTTTTGCCCCAACTCTCTCGCTTTTTGGCTGCTGCAGCACGCAGACTTCGCTGCTGGCCCCAGCTACGTGCAGCCCTTCTTGCTGAGCTGAAGCTCGGAGGCAGATGAGTTACGCAGGAGATGCCCTCCCCAGGGCATTCGCATTTTTAGCACTGCCGGACATGCCGTCCTGCCTTCCGTCCCCTGAGCTTAGTTCCGGGCTATTTCTTGCCTGTACAGGTGCACAAAGCAAAACCCAGCTTAGTTTGCTACAGGTCCTTGGGGTCATCTTTGCTCTTGGCTTGCCTAAGCCATGGAAATATTGTAGCTATTGAAATCTATATGAAGGGAAGTTTAATTTTAAAACAAAGCCTTGAAACAGCGCCAGCCAGCTCAGAGGATTGCGCTTAAAAAAAAAAAAAAATAAAAATTAGCATTTGAAAGCAAATCTCCCTGATTCTATATTAATCTGGAAAATTAAGATAAATAGTTATGGAGCACTGCAGTATTCTTATTCTGTCAGAGTTGAGAAGCTGAAGTCCAAAAGTGGAGGGTGCTCCTGAATCTAAAAATGCTGTTACTTTTAAATTTTCATCTGCGTCCTCAGATAAAATCAGACAGAGCTGACCCAGCCGCGGGGGGCAAGCGGGGCCTCGGCCACCCCGTGCCTGCAGGAGCAGCTGAGCAGATCCGCTCCTGGGCTGGGTGCCTTGCTAGGAAACCGTGGGAGACTTCCTTTTCCTGTTTTATGGGGATGTGGGAGGAGAAGGGTGGTGGCGAAACGTGGGGTCTGGAGGTGCCAGCTTGCCAGGGTGGCTTTGCACAAGCCACGAGACACAAGCCATGAGTCTCCGAGACTGGCCTTGTGGCTGGTTTCCCTGCTCGGATCAGCTTCGCATCCGTGCGAGGGGTTCAGGCTGGTGGGAAGAGCTGGCGGGAGAAGAGGGCAGGGGGAAAAGGCTCCTGACAAATACGTGCATCCTTGAACTACGGATGAAATAACAAGGAATAAGGTGCGCCCTTTGCTTCTCTTGCTGGATCCTCTTATTGTCTCTCTGCCACCGTGAGATCTGTTGCAAAGCCACATTTCCTTTGAATAATTGTATTTAAAAGGAGGCCCGGCAGCACGGGGGTGGTGGGTGTCTGGCCCCGCAGATGGAGCCAGGCAAAGCAGCGCTGGTCGGCTCCGGGGCCGCCTGCCACGGCTCTGCGACAGCGCACCGGCTGGGTAATCATGGCAGTGTGCAGCACTGTCTCTGAATGTCTCTGAAATTATTTTTGGAGTGAATTATAATTAAAAATAACTGCAGGACAAAGAGCAAGCACAAAACACAGAGAAAAGATGCAGACACATTTGCAAGTCTCTTTTTTTCTGTTCTGTTTTCAAATACTGCTGAACTGGAAATGTTTGGGCAGCTGAGGGTGTTATGTGGTGAGGGCAGAGAGCTGATGAGAGCTGGCACTGCTTGATGGGTCTCCTGGATGGCAGGATGCTCTCCTGCATGGGTGGTGAAGCTCTCTATAGCAGTCATGTTAAGAACATCTTTGGTGTCCAGCTTACACCTCCGTCCTTATCAACCCGAAAGTATTTCCCAGCTGTAGTAAGACCTGGTATGGATAGCAGTGAAGGCCAGAAGTGCCTCGGACTGCCAGACTTTCCAAATTTTTGCCTTGCTATTAAACATAGCTGAGGACCACTGGGTTTGCAGTCACTTGCTGTGGGTGCCCCACCACCAGTTTATAAGATTTTGTGCAATTTTTGTGCAATTGTGCAAATCTGTCCATATATCAGACCCTTTTCCAGGTCTGCTGCACCATGGACCTTCACGCTTCTGGGCATTACTCCGCTGGCTTCTCAGGATGTTGTATCTTAAACTTATGTTTCTCTGCTGCTGGAGGTGTTGCAAAACAGCTTTGTTCAGCCTGTTGTAAAGGCCTAGTGCTAATAGCCAATATTCTGTGTTCCTTGTTTAATTTGTCAGTCATAAATAAGAAAAACCGAGAGCGGACAGCACTGGCTCTGTGGCACGTTTGCTAATGTGGGAAGTAATTATTCACGTGACTTCTGTTCACTGCTCCGAAAACTAAGGGAAAGAAGGAAAAGCCCTGTGAGCTTTGCAGAAGCAGTGAGCAATTTGCACCAAGGGCTGTTGGGGAGCTTTGGCTCCTTTCCTGGGAAATGCTTCTGTGAGCCCCTAATCAGTGCAAGCTTTCCTACATGTGCCGTGCGGCTAACTGCAACTTAACTTATTCCTCTTTTATTTGCATTTAATGTGCTACGGCTGAATAGAGATGCAAGGCTGTGTAATGAACACAACTGCAATCTGTTTATGCAGCAAATAAGAGTAATATTTTTCTTGTATAAAGCCCTGTAGGCTGGTGAAAGCTTCATTGAGCAGAGTGCTCAGGGACTACAGTGCTCTGGCTCTATCTTCTACAGATGCTATTTCTGGGTCTGTTGTGACCCTGGTGTGGTTTCAATTCCTGGGTTTCTTGCAGATTTCTCACAGCAAGTTTCCTTTGGTGCCTAAATACCTGCTCCTGGGCATGCTGAGAAAAGTCTGAACCTGCTGGTGCAGAGCAGCTGGTGATTAAGACATCAGGATCTGGGAAAGGGCTGTTGTCACGCAGCATATTGGCTGATACGAAGTATTTGTTAGCATTTTACTGATTTAAGTTCTTTTGTACCACCTACTCCCCACCTCTTGCTTGATTTGTGGCTTAAAAAAAACCCCAACAAAACAAGATGCCACCTCATTGACACCTTTTTCTGGTGTCCAGCCCCAAGGAGGGGTGAGCTGTGGCTGGTGTGGGAAGCAGGAGGGGATGGGGATGAATTTTGTGCTTGGGTTGACCCCAACCACAAGGTTTTATAAAGCCAGAGCTCGGTTTTAGCCCAGACTCTTGTGCCGAGGGAGCTTCATCATCAAAGTCAGGGCTTTAGCCCTCAGCTGGCAGCAAGGCGTGGAAACATTATCCTTTTGCCTTTGATCTCAAGCTGAAACCATCAGACTTTCTTCCTTTGTGTGCTGCAGAGGTTCCAGGTCTGTTCCTTACCCCCGCACTCCAGGAGCGCTGCCTTACACCGTGCTTCTCATCACCGTGCATGGGGCCAGGAACAGAGACCAAACTGCTGCCGCAGCCGCCTTGGGCATGGGTGTGGGTTTTTCACACGTGGCCCGTGTGGAGGAGGCAAACACCCATCTGTTTCTGCCAAAGGAGTTAAATGCTGCTCACGCACATCATGTGTATGTGGGGGAGTGGGGAAATAGGTCTAGGAGTTAGAGCTCTGGGGAGGATTGCTGAAATGACTCTGCATGCAGAAACCTTGTGTTCAGATGTATGGGGGCTGCTCTACTGGTATTATCAAAAGGTAGCAGTGGTTCAGATATACGGTTGATTAATGGGACTTGTCCCTTTAGGGAGCAGCAATCAAAGCCTTTATTTGACACTTGTATCCAAGGGAGTTCTTACTATCCTGCCCACAAACGGGGACAAGTTTCTGCAAACTTCAGAAAGATTAGCACTTCCTTAAACGAATGTTTTCTTTGGAAATTGGCCTCATTTGCTGGGAGACTCCTAACTGTATGTCCCCAGGATGAATTGGTTGACAGCAGTGTGCCCAGGTAACCAAGAAGGCCAAGAGCATCCTGGCCTGTATCAGCACTAGTGTGGCCAGCAGGAGCAGGGCAGGGATCGTGCCCCTGTACTGGGCACTGGTGAGGCCGCACCTTGAATCCTGTGTTCAGTGTTGGGCCCCTCACTACAAGAAGGATGTTGAGGTGCTGGAGCGTGTCCAGAGAAGGGCAACGGAGCTGGTGAGGGGTCTGGAGCACAAGTCTGATGAGGAGTGGCTGAGGGAACTGGGGGTGTTCAGTCTGGAGAAGAGGAGGCTGAGGGGAGACCTCATCGCTCTCTGCAACTACCTGAAAGGGGGTTGTGGGGAGGTGGGTGTTGGTCTCTTCTCCCAAGTAACCAGCGATAGAACAAGAGAAAATGGCCTCAAGTTGTGCCAGGGGAGGTTTAGATTGGAGATTAGGAAAAATTTCTTCATGGAGAGAGTGGTCAGGCATTGGAACAGGCTGCCCAGGGAGGTGGTGGAGTCACCGTCACTGGAAGTGTTCAAAAAATGCATGGACGTGTCACTTCAGGACATGGTTTAGTGGGCATGATGGTGTTGGGTTGATGGCTAGACTTGATCTTAAAGATCTTTTCCAGCCTTAATGATTCTGTGATTTTACAAATCCTTCGGTCTGGAAGAGCCCATAAATCATGGTTTGGTACCACTTGTATGAGACAGACTGAATAACCACATAAGACTTGTCATAGATGGGGCTTGTGCTGTGAGATGCTGAGTGTTTCTGTGGTATGGGTCAGGGTGGGACCTCAGGTGCAGCTCATCCTCTATCAAAGGGTCAGAACTTGTTCATCTATGGCCTTGCTGCTGATGTGGGATAGTTGAGGATGCTGTCCTTTTGAAGGCAGTGGATGTGGGCAAGTTCAGAGGATAGAAAATGCTCCACAGCCCATTATTCAGTCTTTGGTGGAGGATTTTGCTTTGGAGATAGGAACCTGAGCAAACTCCCTTGTGAAAACCCACTGGAGAGTATCCCTTCCTCTGCCAGCCCTGACACTTGCCTTGTTTTGGGGAGGCAGATGGAGACCTGGAGCTCTGCCCTGTGCTGGGCTGCCACAGGCATTGGCAGCATAAGCCAGTGGTGGCAACAGGCAACGCTGGCTCCTGGCTTCCAGCTGCGTAAAGGGATTGCGGCATTTTCAGCTGATGCACTCTAAAATTGAGCAAGTGATGTGTCAAACAGCGTGGCTACAGCATGCGAGGTGTCGGCAGCTGTGAAACGTAGACTGTGCAGAGATAATAGTGCATATTAAGTGAAACTCTTGCTCTAACAGGCTGGCATAAATGTTGTTAGTTTGCTGCTTCCTTTGGTGTAATCCTCATCAAAAAAATGAACCCTGCTGTTCTTTCAACAGGACTGGGGGTTTCCTTTTCATTTCTTTATCCTCAGGCTTCCCACATCTTGCCTTTCATCTGAACAGAAGGGGGTGGTAAATACTTGAGACAAAAAAACAACCAGTTGAGAACATCTACTTATTGATGTTTTCTGCATTGTTTGCCCAAGACAGGTGGTGTCCAAGGCTGGGGGCAGAAGGTGAGTTCCCTGTTTGCTGGATTAAAATAAGAGAGCATCTTTTAAGATAAATTCCTCCTCTTGTTGCTCACTTGTTCATTTCCAAACAGCACTTTGTTGCTTCATGGGGTGTATTATTTCTGGTTTTTCCATCTCAAGAAGGACTTGCATTCTTCCTAATTTCTCTCTAGGGTCAATCTTGGTCACTAAGGGCGCAAGGAATGACTAAGTGACCCTGAGCTGCTTCTGTGTATGACAAGGCCAAGCTGCAGCTAGTAGAAGAGGAACTCCCTCTATACATATGTTTGAAGGTTAGAAATATCAAGGATGGTGAAGATCATGAAAAATGTATGTTCCTCATGTGCGGGCTGGCCTACATTTCCCATCAAATGACTCTATGCCTCCTGGCCAATGCTTTGAAGATGTACCCTGTGTTTGGAGTTGTTTTTCTGTTGTTTCTTTTACCCACGTGAATTGATTTGGGTGATCTCTTAATTCTCTGCACCATGTAGCATCCGTTTGAGGTGCTGGGGATGAGTGTGCTCTCTTTGTGCCACCAGCGAGGTGGTCTGGAGCGTGGCCCTCAGGATGCAGAGCCCCAGTGCCCCCTCATGTTCAGTGGAGCATGTTTTTTCGGGAGCGAGTTCAGCATTGCTGAGCTCTGGTGACAACAGTACAATGCACAAGCTGTGTTGGAGGTACATCTCGCTGGCGTGGGCACAGGGGCTGAATAAGCTGTAGGGGAGGGGATGCTAAAATCATAAATTAATTTTTATCTCTAGACAAAACTGGTCCCCAAGCTAAGTGACGTTAACAGTGGTACATCACCACAGGGGGCTGCAGAAACTGCAGAATGGTGTGGGCTTATGTGTGGGTACACGGGCTTTCTAGAGATATAATCGTATGAAAAAGAAAGAGCAGTGGCTGGGAGAGTGTTCCCCAACATCTGTGTATCTTGCATCTACCGCCTGCATCTCCCTGCTCATACTGTGACTCTGAGATACTGTCCCCTCCGTTATGCATCTTGTATTTTTTCATGCTTTCCCCAACGTAATCTGTTTTGCCCTTGGGAAGAAATTGCTGCTTTACATACCTCGGGTACTGGATCGCGTTTGTGAGGAAGGGTGTGCACAGACGGGATCACCAACAAATTTATGTTGGAAGGTGCCTTTGGGGATCCAAGTGGTCCCAGGCTGCTCAGGATCCTGGGTGTGCATACTGTGGCTGTCCTGCTTGTAGGCTCCTCCTGAGCTCCCTGCCATCTCTGTTTTAGTTGGTGTTACAAGAAGGACAATAATAAGTAATTACTCATGTCCAAATCAATTTGCTGGCCTGTCTGCTTCATTTTCTCTTTGAAAACAGTATCAGCATCGATTCCCGAAGTCACCCTTCACATCTCTGCATAAGCATAAACTTTCAGTGACTTCTGGATCAAGGGCTGAAGGAAGAGATCCTTCAATGAAACTCTCTTGCTACTCTTTTGCAGCAGTTGAAATACCTTGATGTGTGCGCACATTATTTTTCTGGTAAATCTCAATGATCTGGCAAAAAGGCAATTTGAGTTTAACACTGTTGTTTAAAGGTAGCAACAGACTGGTGTATTAACAAAAGTGGGGCGCAGAACAGGGCTTGCTGTCTGAATGGGCTGTCCATTGGTTTCTGCTGCTCTGGGAAATTGGATTCTAGTGAGTGGCTCAAATGACTGGACATGTCTGGAGAAGAACCCGAGATTTTGCAGAAAATATTAGCCATTTGTCATTCTTCCCAGTCCTATGCTGCAATAATACACCAACAAGTGCCGTTCTGGAGGTAAAGCAAAGCTCTTGCTCCTTGTCGTGCCAAAGAGGTGCTATGACTTTTGGTTTTCAAAGCACAGGGCTGTGACCCTGGGCACACCTGTAGCTGTACAAGCAGGTGTCATCTTCCCCAGCTCATGGCCTCCAGGCCATGTGCCCCAGAAACAGGGATCCAGCAATGGGCAAGCACAGGGTGGTCCTGCTGTAATGAAAATGAAGCTTCTCCAACCTCCACCCATAGCCTGGAAGACTTTTAAAGCACAGAATGTGAGATTCCCCCATCTAAGCTCACTGCTGGCTGGGGGTAAGGGACTGCCTGGTCCTCGGCATCCATCCACCCTCATCTTCTCACCCCTGTGGGATGCAGGAGAAACAAGGTGCGCAGAGATTGAGGTAGTATTGCACTGCAGGGTGAGGAACTGAAACTTTGAATTTTGAGTGTCAACGTTTCAGGAGCTTCCGCACCTATGCTCGCTCTCGGCCTGGGGGTGGCTGCCCTGGCTGATGCAGTGGATGAACACTCAATATGTCCAGCTGTGGGTGTTAATTTTCTTTTTCTGGGGGCCCTGACTTATGTTCTGTCTCCAAAGGAATTTTTATAGGAGATGTGGCAGATCAAAATAGATGACTTTAAGGTAATTTACTGGTTATATGGCCGAGCCCAGAGAGTTGTGAACGGCGT